>NW_026899371.1:0-83004 GCF_033153095.1 Gastrolobium bilobum
CTATTATGACCAAGAAGACAGTGGAGCTTCCCATCATTCTTCAGGACAACATCTATGACATGGCCCATTCTGATAGCAGTTCTGCTGCATTGGGTCACTGTTCTTTGATCCAGCTTCTGTGTCAAAAAGCTGGTGTTGATGTTACTGATAATGGGGTTCTAGTTAAATTGCACCCTACCATTGATGCCAAGCTCATCAGAGGACAGCTGAGGATTGGAGGAGAAGGACCCACAGGGCTGAAACCAGGAAGGAAAACTATGACTGAGGCAGAGGCTGAGTTTGAAATGAAGGTGCAATCAGGGGAGCAGTGGATGGTGAACACTGAGGTTCGTCTGGGATTTTTACGCCGCCATCTCAAGTTCATGCAGACGAGCCAGAGTACATTTTACACTCAGATGATTAAGATGTTGACAGATCTTTGTGAAGCCCAGGGCTTAGAGCCAGCTGCATTTCAGCCTGCAGATTACCCTTATTCTGAGGAGGAGGATGAATTTTAGGCTGCTGCCACATCATACTTTGAGGAGCGTGCTGATAGGTATGAGGCTGCCATGGGTGCAGGTACTTCAGCTGCTGCAGCTCCGACTGCTGAGGAAGAGACTGCTGCTGCCACTACTGATGCCCAGACTGCTGCTGATCAGCCTGCTGGAGATGCTTCCGCTATGGATGAGGCCCAGGCTGCTGATGACGAGTACACTCCGCTACTTGCCACTGATCCAGGATCCGATCCCCTCATTTCAGCTGAGGAGGATTCAGATTCTGACATAGACTCCTGATGTTTTTACATTTCAGTTTATAGTGTTTTATTTTGGTCTACATTGATTACATTTTGTTTTAGTTTTATGCTTAAATTGGTTTATTACATTGAGATATTCACTATTTTGATTGATACACATTGCAATAGTACTGATGCTATTGAGTTATATATGAATGTGTTTCAGTGATCCACTGTTGTTTTCGATTTAAATTAGTTGCTAAGGACAACAACGTTTAAATCTGGGAATTGGAGTGTGATTGAATGGCATGCGAACTTCATGGAGATGTCACACGAGTGGATGAGCCAAAACAGGGAAACATCTCAATCTCTTTTCTTTAAGTTTTCTGTGTGAATAATTTTTTAGTGTAATTTAGATGTTAGTTGTGATTCAGAATTTGGATTTCAGTTTTTTTTTTTTAATATGAAATTCCATGAGGATTTGACTGATCAGAATTTTAGATGATTGATCAAATTAAGGATACAATCTTATGCCTTGCATGTTGAGAAATGAAATGATTGCATGACTCATTCAATGTGTAAGAGTAGAGAGATTAGTTTTGATGCATAGAGAGAAAGTCAAGCATGCACTCTGAAATGTGAGGAAATTGAGCCTATACAGAAAATTTTGTTCAGAGAGAACTTCACTGTATGAATAACTCTAGAACTTGCCTTGTTTCTTGCTTGAAATGGTTTATGATGTATAGGGTATAATGATGAGGCATTTCCTTCTTGAACCAGAAAGTTTAAATGGCCAACCCTTAATGTGTACATTGCATGAAACCCTTGAGCCTAGCCTGTTGTTTATAAAACCAAGAACCACATTTATTCCAATCCTTCAGATTAAAAGTTTCAGATATGTGATAATGGATGGAGTGTTCTGTGGGAAGGAGAGTGTTTTGCAATAAATGAATGCACAAGTGTTGGAAATATAAGAAAGAGGGAAGGAAAAGAAAGAAAAAGGTATAAGACACAAAGTGTCTGGAAGAGACAGAGGGAAGTATTAAAGACACAAAGTGTCTGAAAGGAAAAGGAAGAAAAAGAAAAAAATTTGTTAAAGACACAAAGTGTCAAGAAGAAAAGGAGGAAGAAAGATTCAAAGAAAAGCACAAAGAATGAAAAGAAAGAAAGATTGGGGAATTAGGAAGAATTAGATAAATACGGTGATTTCCCTATTATCTGAATCTGATTCATTTGATCTGAATTTCCCCTTTAACATAAATCCTTACCTCTAGTCAAGCCACATACCAAGCCTCAATGCTAATCACACCAAGACCTCTTTGATCAGCCTTATAGATCATTGTTACTATGAATAGTGAGAAGATGGGCAAGCCTATAGCAGTTTGAGTGCAGTGAAGAGTGAGTGATAAGTGCATCCTTAAACACTAGTGTGCAAGAGAGTTAAATTCTCACAATTTTTGAGAAGTTCCTAGTGAGGGGGTGTTTTGTTTGGAAGTCTCTGTATATCATCTTTACTGATCTGTTGAAAAGTCACATGTGGTGTTGGGCAAATCATAGGAAATAAGAGATTGCATGGTTATAAGTTTGTATCAATGTGATCTTTTGTTAATTGAAGTCCATCCTCATGAGTTTCATCTGTAAAGAATATTGAATCCCACTCTGTTGTAAGTTCATTACTGAGGACAGCAATGTCCAAATCTGTGAATTGTGATAAACCCCTAGTTCATCAGGTTTTTAATCATGAATTAATATCAATTTGTGTGATTAAATCGATGGAAAAGAGGTTAATGTCCTGGAAATCTCTCAAGTACAAGTTCTGAATGCTTTGTGGAAAATTTACATTGTCTTATAGGGAAATGAAGCTCAAGGAGCAGCAGAGAGAAAGAAGAAGATTCTGAAGAAAGGGAGAATGCTCAAGTGTTGAGCACTAAAACGTCCACACAGAACGTTTTAGCGCGCTGCTGCAAACTGAAGACAAAAGTTGCTGGTGCCGAGCGCTAAAACGTCCACACAGAACGTTTTAGCGCACTGCTGTTGGAAAAGTTTCTAGTCTTGGGCGCTAAAACCTCCTGATCAAACGTTTTAGCACTCTGATGTGGGAAAAGACTCTGGTCTTGAACGCTAAAACGTCCAAGTCAAACGTTTTAGCGTTGGAATCAATTAAAAGCAGTTGGGCATCCGTCAAACATGGACGCTAAAACGCCCATCAATGAACGTTTTAGCGCCCATGGCAGTTTTCAGTTGTATTTTGTAACTCTATAAAAGGCAAGGGCCTTCACATTCTATCCAATCTAATATCCCATCTATCCTATCCTATCTCAGATCCTCTGATCTGACATTTTATTTTCTCTGACTTTCCAAATTCTTTAGGACTTAGTTCTTGTATTAGTTAGTTCATTCTATGTAATTGTACTTGAAGATTGAAGACTCAACTATCATGACAATGGAGTTTGATCTTTCTTCTTCTCTTATTTATATTTCAATTATGTCTGAGTAGAGTCCTTTGTAGTCTGATTCAATGGAACTCAAGTGTGAATTTATGAATGGTTAATTAGATATTTTGTTTATCTCTTATGTGATTGTATGAAGTTGTCTTGATTAGTTCTTTCTATTAAGGGAATAGTGTAGAACAGACATGTTTATATTGTTTCTGTATCTGACAACTTCATCATCAGTGTTCTAGTAGTCAAGACATTGATGCTAGGATTCTGATGTGATCTTAAGACCTTAGTAATTAATGCATGTATTAAGAAGGGAATCACCAAGACATTGGGGTTTCTGATTAATGTATCAATCAAGGTAGTAAGACATTACCTCTCGATGATAAGAAAAAGGTTTATCAACATCACATAGTAGATAATTCATTATGGAAATTGGTTCATCCATAAATTCATGCTTGAGAGAAATTGACATCTGACTACTTGTTTAAATTATAATCACATTTTATTTGTTTATCAAGTTTTTATGCAATTCAACTAAATTTCTGGTGACAAGAAATCAATGCAATTAATAATCTTTTGGTTGATTCAACTTAAGTATATATGGTTAGTCGGTGCTTGAACACAAATCCTCGTGGGAATGATCTTTGCTCATCATTTTATTACTTGTGTGACTAGTACACTTGCTAATTCCACAACAGGGAGTGATGTTGGAATTGGAAAATAAAGCCCAGAATCAGGCTTCGTCCCTCATGCTTCCTTTGCAGAGGGATCCTTTGGTGTAGGTGGGGTTCCTAATGGCAATTGTCTCCTTCAGGTTCCCCAGAAATCTGGTAACTTCCTTACTGTCTATGTACTCCTGGTATGGACATTTGGAGACAGTAGGAAGGTGGAGTACTTCCTTGATAGCAGCGGGGGAGAACGACATTTGCTTCCCCCTCATTGTGACCACATCAGTGGTGTCTTGTTGAGGCAGTCTCCTCGTCTGGTACATTAACTCTCCCACCATTGAGACATTTATCTCATGGTCGTCAGTGGCAAAACGAAGATACTTGAGGTTGTTCAGGGCCTTCTTCACAAAAGGAGGCAGGACAAGTTTTTCCTACTGCAAGGATATGTTTCTTTCTGGGTATAGATGGATGATCGGTTCAGTGAGCTCTGGTTCTTGGCCACGGTTGGCCACAGGAATCACTTTCACTGATAGCTTGGTCATCTTTTTAGCAGAAAGGAGGTTAGGGCACAATGCAGAAATGAGGTTAGGGCACAATGCAGAAGGAGGAAAAAAAATCTCTAAGTTAATAGGAAGTAGTAAAACTTGTAGAAATGAAGGACTGAGTTTAAATAGACAATGGAGGAGGGAAATGGAAGGGTTTGTGGGACGTGGAGGTTGAGGAAAGGAGGTGGAGTGGGTAGTGGAATGAGGATGTTACAAAACGAGCGGTCAGCAGTTAGTGGCTGTAACTGATGATGATGAGTGTAAGGAGATGGAACGATTTAGGTTAGAACGTGGGAATGAGGGAAAAGGAAAATGGTGCAGTTGCATTAATGGTTGAGGAGACGGTTGCTTTTTGAGGGCACGTTTTCAAGATTTGCAATAAGTGCAAATTTGCATTGACTGCGCACCCTTTTTAGTGACTCAGCAGGGACAAGTGTCCCAGTCACCTTATCTCTTAACCCAGGGAACGTTCCCTTTCTCTTTTCTTTAAATAAATAAAAAAAAAAAGTGAATGTAATAAAGATGCTGACTAATTGGATGCAAATTTAATCTAATGAAGGGAAACAGAACGTAATAGCATATCACATAACTAATTACTATAATTTATAACAACTGTTCAAAAATATATATATAAATAAAATGTTTTTTTTTAAAGAAGAGTTGGGATTATGTGGTTAGTGGACCACCCCAAAACTACATTCCTGGAACGGAACGTACTTTATTTGGACTTTGGAGTGGAACATTAGACGTTCCCTCCTTTTGGGAGCTGTGTGGTTAAGAGTAACCACCCCAAAACTTTGCTCTTTGTCAGAGAGCAAATGAATACACTGGGTTGCCTCCCAGTCAGCACCTAATTTAATGTCTTTAGCTAGATATGGTACTTACCTTTCAGGTTGATTCAGAAGTGGTTGAAGGAACTTCAGTGTCCCCTGGTAGTGATCCTGGTGTTCTTGTTTGAAGATTGGCAGCAATCTGTCCCATATGGGACTCAATGTTCCTAACCACTGCATCATTCCTTGTGACATACTCCTTGACATAGTTTTCTGAGGAGTTGATGCGTTGGTTTTCTCTGTGGAACAGAACGTAATTGTTTCTTCTTTGTTCAAACGTTCCACTGCTGCTACCTTGCTAGTACTGCTGCTGCTGAGTGTTAAATGGTCTTTGGTTCATGGGTGGCCTCCATTGGGGGTTGTGGTTCTGATCTTTTGTGATAGTTCCTCCAGGATTTGAATTGGTATTGCGTCCTGCTTGTTGATTGTCTTTGGTGAAGTTTCTTTTGCCAAAGTTTTCTACATAACACACCAATGCAGTGGATGGGCAGTCTGTTGAGTCATGAAGTTCACCACAGGCTAAGCATGGTTCAGTTTCAGCTGCTTTGAGTTGTAAGACTTCCATCCTTGGTGCTTCTTGATCAGCTTTCAGGTTCTTCACTTCGTTCATGAGTGATGCCAGCTGGGCTTCCATGGCAGTTTGTTTGTCTAGTTCTAGCATGCCAGGCTTCCTTACTGGGCTCACCCTGTCTATTGGCCATTGGAGACATCTTTCAGCAGTGCCTTCTATAATTTCATACCTGGATTCAAGTGTTCCTGTAAACAAATATCCTCCTGCAGCAAAATCTAAATGTGATTGAGAGGTATGGTCAAGTCCCTTATAAAAAGATTGTAACACTGCCCAACTCTCCACCCCATGGTTTGGACATTTTCTGATGATGTCCTTGTATCTCTCCCATGCTTTATAGAAATTTTCTCCATAAAAGATCCTGAAGTTAGAGAGCTCTGCTCTCACATCAGCTTGTCGAGACATAGAGAGAAATCTCTCTATAAATTTGTTAGAAAGTTCCTCCCACGTGTGGATTGATCCAGGGGTGAGAGTTTTCATTCATGTTTTTGCTTTTAAGCCCAAGGAGTGAGGGAATAACCTCATTCTCATACTCTCCTCTGTCACACCCTCAGCCTTAAAATTATCACAGATATCTTGAAATGTTGTGAGGTGTGTGTAAGGATCTTCTGCAAGGAGTCCATTGAAGACTCCTGCTTCCCTAATCATGTGAAACATGATAGGTTTCAGTTCAAAATTAGGTGCTACAGGAGGGAGGATGACTCCCCTATCTGGTCTGATCCTGAAAGGAGCAGCCAGAGTTCTAAAATTTTGTTCAGGAGGAATATCTTCATTATTATTGTGATCAACCTTGTTTTCAAAGATTTCTTCCCTGAGGTTTGTTCTTCTTCTATGAAAGGTACATTCTGGCTCAGGATCAAAGAGAAACTCAGGTATTTCAATGGAGTGATCAGAGTTTGTTTCAAACTCTTCACACATAAACCATAAACACAAGTTATATGAACAGCAGATTCAGTGATAAAATAAAATAAAAATAAAAATAAAATATACAGAGTATGTAATAAACAGTAATAAGAACAAAATTTAGTGTTGTTATCCCCGGCAACGGCGCCAAAAACTTGTTGGGTGGTTTGCTAATGGTGGAAATTATACATTCTAATAAGGGATGTTCCTCTGTTCTAAGTTAGCAACAGAAAACAGAGTTGTTCCCTTACTTCCAACCCAAGTGCGCAAGTGCACGCATCAAGTAATAATGGGTGTATTAAGGCCCAGATTATCGTTCCCACGAAGATAGAACTCTAAATATTGTCTTAAACTATTTTAAAAGAATGAAAATGAGAAGAAAAGTTAGTGAATGAACTGTCTGGTCAAACGTTCCCTACTGTCTTGACGATGTTTCTCAGGAATAGTAAGTTCAGTCTGATGGAAAACAATTGCTCGCTGCGTTATGTATGTGATCCTTCCTGTTTAGAAGAAGGTGTGATAATAATAATTGGAGTTTGATAGATACAAGATTAAACAAAGTAAAAGTAAAACAGTAATGAAAACTATAATCAAGAGACAACAAAGTGGATGGTTTGAAAAACAGTTTAACAGAAGGAACGGATTCACTGCTACATTCTTAAATAGCTATTTCCTCTGTTCAAGACTTAACACTTTTTGGCTTTGTCCTAGTTTCTTATCTGCCAACTCTGATTCCTCAGCTCATAGACTAGATGGCTCACAAGTTTCCATATTTCTACGGCTCCCTTGACTCCAACAGGTACTTAGTACAGAACCTTAAAATGGACGAAGTGGCCCCTTATTCCTAAGGTGACCAATAGTGTTTTTGCCATAACACTGCCTTCCCCCAATGGCTAAGCTGTCTGAAATCCCTTCCTTAAAGAAGTTCCTTTCTCAGTATGTGTTCATTTTCCATTGATACACAATAAATATAGCTTACTTAGCCAAAGAAATACAAAAAGCTTCAGTCAAGAGTTTTGGAAATAATTCTTTAAGAGTTTTACAGCTTATCCGTTCCACAGATAGTTCAGCCCGTGGCTGATATTTTAAACATAATTATTCTAAACTGAAATCCCATAGACCCGAGATTCAGTTTAGAGAAAACGATTGGAAAGAAAAGAAGAAAAACTTATATTGAAATCAAACAAGAAAGATTACAACAAAGTATAAAATGGAGAAGATGGTTTGATGCTCGTGGGGAGTCTCAATGGATGATACAGAGTAAGGAAGAAGGGTTGTCACTTAACTACAGTTAAAACTATACAAAACTAAACTACTAACTAATACTAGGTGATCTCTTCTTTTAGGACTTCAATCCCTCCCGAATTCGATGATGTTTTTGTGTTTGGGACGTCCTATTTATAGTTAGAAGAGAGAGTGGCAGTCTTGTAAATCCTTTGGAGTTGGTTTCTTGAATGAAGGAACGGGGCGGTGGTAACAGTGTTTAGAAGCTTGCAAATTGCTTGATGGGACAATTTTTGTTGATGATTAGCCGTTTTCTTGCAGTCCCCCATGCCTTGCTTTCTTCCTAGCCAATGAGAACACTTGATTCTCTGCTGTTCACGTTTCTTGCTGCTTAAGTGGTTCACCGCCTTGCTTTTTAGAAGACGTTGTTTCCACGTTTCCTGCAAAATGAGCAGAGCATTAAATGAAGGTAGCAGGTGTAATAAATGCTCTCAATCCGTTCCCCTTTTAATATGTTTTCAAAGGAATACATTATCATACGTTCCTCCATTGTGTTTTTGTCACAAATGTGCAAAACAAGTGATTTTCATGCTAAGTTGCTCATCATATGAGGGAACATATGGTATTTTGCCATCAAAATGGGCTTAGATGGGAACGAATTTACGTCCCATCAGTGGGTAAGGAAGGGATATGATGACCGGTGGCTGTGGTTGGGTTCGGAGAGGAAGGAACTAGGTTAATGGATCGGAGGGGCTGTGTGGTGGATCGGTTTAGGGGGGATTTGTGGTACTGTTGTAGTGGTGTTTGTAGTGATGGAGAGGGGACGTGGTGGCTGGGTTTTGATGGGTGGCTAGCGGCTAAGGAAGAAGACCGGTGGGATTGGGGTTTCAATTGGAGGTGGTAGTTCTTTGTGGGGTTGTGAGCGGCAGTTGGCTGAAGGTGGGGATATATATGTAGGTAGGCATGGCTAGGGTTTTGGAAGATAGGGTCACCGGCAGGGGAAGATGGTGAGTGGTTGTGGAAGGGCTGTGGTAGAAGAAGAAAAAGGGTGGTGGTTGATAACTCATATTTTATGGCACTTATTTTTTACTCTTGCTTAGTATTTTTGGGATTTTTTTGAACAAAATAATGATTTTTTGAGTTAATTTCTATTTTTTAGTTTTTGATTGGGTTTAATTTATTTTTGTCAGAATTTTTCAGCTTTACGTTTCTTCTATTGTTTGGCCATATCTCGGTCCACAGTTGTCGGATTGACTCCGTTCTTGTTGGGTTTTTTAGAAAACACAGAGGGCTACAATTCTTATGAAGAGCTTGAAGCCCAATTCGGACTGGAAGCTGGTTGATTTCTGACGCCAAGTTGGACGCGTTTTGCTGAAGTTTTATTTGATTATTGGACTTGTAATTTAAATTAAAACTCAATTACTTAAGTGGACCAAAGCCAACTTTTAGTTTTATTTTATTTTATTTATTTTATTTCATATTATAGACAGATGGGCCGATCAGAACTGAGCCCTAACCCGGTTTAGGTAAGGGTATATGACGGCAACGTAGGAAACTTTTATTCATTCTGTAATTTTCAAATTTGAGGATCAAAGCAAATTCTCTGAAGCGTTCTTCGCGTTCTTCATCTTGTTCTTCTTCTTTATATTTTATTTTAATTTCTAATCATGTTTATCCTAGCCATGCTAGGCTAAAACCCCTTTAATCAACCTAAGGGGAAGGGATTCCATGGATCTGTCTAGAGGATTCGCGATCACTCTCTAATCAGATTCGTTTCTTTACCCTAACTCAGATCGATATCGTGCGATTGTGGATATATTTGATCTGTCGCGATTGCGATTATGGGAAAAGAATGATAATCAGATTTGATGATCAGATTGTTCTCAATTGAAAATAAGGATTCTGATTCAATTGAGGTTAATCACGAATTTGGTAATTTTTATTCAAGGAAGGACATCCTAGGAACCCTAACCTTAGGTTGGTTAATTTTTAATTACGTGTTTTTAATCCCAATTTTTATATTCTGTCTTTTAATTATTCAAACAAAAATCCAAAACCCCCCTTTTAATTTTCTGTTCTCATAAGCGATTTTAACCAAAACAATTTCCTTGAGAGACGATTTAGGGTTTCTACTTTACTGCAAAATTTTCTGAACCCTAAATAAAAATAATTTTTAATTTGCGCGAGCTCGACAGCTCGTGTCAGTGGTTGAAAGAAATAGGGCTATGATGGTTTTGAGGTCTGAATCGGTGAAGAAAGGGAATGGACTGATAAAAGTAGGAGAAGATTGTGGAAGAAGATGGCTGGGTTTTGGGGGGGTACCGAGGAAGATGGGAGGGGCTAAGCGGTGGAGTTGAGGTTTGTGGTGGTGGACGGTGATGCTATTGGTTCACCAGTGGAGGAGATGAAGATGAGAGGGGCTGTGGAGTATGGGTTTCGATTTGGTCTTGGAAGGTGGCTGAATGGTAGAGTATAGTAGAAACCACTTGAAGTGGGGTTTCTTATGCCAAATTGGCGTGCCATGTCTTACTCACACAAACACAGAAATCCTTTCCAATTGGCATATTGTACGCCAAATTGGCGTACGAGTTGCGGGCAGAGATAATGTTTTACTCATAGAAACCACTTGATTTTGGCGTATCATACGCCACTTCGGCGTACGAGGCACGGAGAAGGAGGGTCTCTTCCACACAGAAGCCACTGGATTTTGGCGTACCATAAGCCAATATGGAGTATGAGGCGCGGATAATCCTTTACTTTTCTCACAAATTTTTCACTCACATGAAATCTTCACAACCACATTCTTAAATTAAAATACACCATCTCAAAAAAAAAGAAAAAAAAAATTAACCTAAAAAATAAAATAAATATATATATATATATATAATTGAAAAACTTATTGGGTTCCCTCTAGATTAGCGCTTGTTTTACGTCTCAAGCCTGACGCGGACAATTTAAGTCTCGGATGAAGCAAGAGGGACAAATATTTTATCCCTGTTTACTTGTCCTCCATAATATAATTTCAACCTACAGTCATTAACCTTGAAAGGGTTGTCAGTATCAATAGGAGAAATTTTAACAGTACCATATGGAAGACCTTTTTAACAATAAATGGACCTGACCAGAGGGTTTCGAGCTTACCTGGGAACAACCTCAGTCGAGAGTTGTATAACAATACATGTTGTCCTGGTTCAAAGTCTTTTGAGATGATCTTCTTATCATGCCATTTCTTTGTCTTTTCCTTGTAAATCTTGGAATTCTCATATGCAGCTAATCTGAACTCCTCTAATTCATGTAATTGCAACATTATTTTCTCATTAGCTTTAGTCGGTTCAAAATTAAGAATTCTTGTTGCCCACATAGCTTTATGTTCTAATTCAATAGGGAGATGACAAGACTTACCATATACTAATTGGAAAGGTGACATACCTATGGGAGTCTTAAATGATGTCCTATTTTCCCAGAGTGCATCATCAAGCTTCCTTGCCCAATCTTTTATGGAGCTTCCCACATTCTTCTCCAGGATTCTCTTCAGCTCTCTGTTGGAGATCTCTACTTTCCTGCTTGTCTGAGGATGATACAGTGTGGCTACTTTGTGTGTAACTCCATACTTTGAGAGCAGGCTATCAAATTGCTTATTGCAAAAGTGGGTTCCTCCGTCACTGATGATTGCTCTAGGTACTCCAAATCTGGTGAGGATGTTCTTCCGCAGAAAAGACACCACCACCTTAGCATCATTTGTAGGTAGAGCCACTACTTCCACCCACTTGGACACGTAGTCTATAGCTACCAGAATGTATTGGTTGGAATATGACTTGGGAAATGGTCCTATGAAGTCAATCCCCATGCACCAAATACCTTCACATCTAGTATGCGATTCAAAGGCATCTCATCTCTTCGGGAAATGTTTCCCGTCCTCTGGCATCTGTCACACTTTTCCACGCACTCTCGCGCATCTTTGAATATAGTGGGCCAGTAAAACCCACTCTGTAGGACCTTCTGCGCAGTTCTATTTCCACCAAAGTGTCATCCATAATCGAATGCATCGCAGTGCCACAAGATCTCTGAAATCTCAAACTCAGCCACACACCTGCGAATAATTTCGTCAGCACATTGGAAATATAAAAATGGATTATCCCAGTGGTACCTCCTTGCATCATGAAGGAACTTCTTTTTCTGCTGCCATGTAAGATCTTCAAGAAGTGCTTCGGCAACTTTGTAGTTTGCGAATTTTGCACACCATGGTCCAATGAGGACTGCCATTACTTGTTCATCAGGGCAAGATTCCTTGATTTCTATTTCAGGTCCATCTTGTAATTCTTTATCTTGAATACTTGACAAGTGGTCAACTACTTTGTTTTCTACTCCCTTCTTATCTTGGATCTCCAAGTCGAACTCCTGAAATAACAGCATCCAACGCAGCAAGCGTGACTTTGCATCCTGTTTATTCATTAAATACTTCAAGGCAGCATGATCAGTAAAAACAACAATTTTTGAACCAATCAAATAAGGCCTAAACTTATCCAATGCATAAACTACTGGCAACATTTATTTTTCAATTGTGGCATAATTAATTTGTGCCTCATTTAAAACCTTGCTACCATAGTAAATCACATGTAATAATTTATCCTTACGCTGGCCAAGAACAGCTCTTATTGCGTATGCGCTCGCATCACACATGAGTTCAAATGGAAGACTGCAATCAGGTTCCATCAAAACATGTGCAGTTGTAAGCTTTTCCTTCAAAACATTAAAGACAGTCAAACAATCTTCATCAAAGAAAAAATCAATATCTTTTACCAAGAGTTGACTCAAAGGCTTTGCAATCTTGGAGAAGTCTTTGATGAATCTTCTGTAGAAACCTGCATGGCCTAAGAAACTTCGAACACCATTAACATTAACGGGAGGGGGAAGTTTTTCAATTAATAACAATTTAGCTCTATAAACTTCTATCCCCTTTTCAGAAATTTTATGGCCTAAAACTATTCCATCTTTCACCATAAAATGGCATTTTTCCCAGTTTAAAACTAAATTCGTTTCTTGACAACACTTCAAAACTTTAGATAAATTAACTAAGCATGAATCAAAACAAGAACCAAATACAGAAAAATCATCCATAAATACCTCTAGACATTTCTCTATCATATCAGAAAAGC
Organism: Gastrolobium bilobum; assembly: GCF_033153095.1. Classification (NCBI taxonomy): domain Eukaryota; kingdom Viridiplantae; phylum Streptophyta; class Magnoliopsida; order Fabales; family Fabaceae; genus Gastrolobium; species Gastrolobium bilobum. The sequence continues at coordinate 13,048 of NW_026899371.1, forward strand.
TGGAAAATATGCACCTTTGAAAAGCAGCAGGTGCATTGCAGAGGCCAGACGACATTCTTCTGTAGGTGAATACTCCAAAGGGGCACGTGAATGCTATCTTCTCTTGATCTTCTGGTGCCATAGGAATTTGATTGTAACCAAAGCAACCATCTAAGAAGCAGTAGTAGGCGTGCCCGGATAATCTCTCCAGCATCTGATCAATGAAAGGGAGGGGAAAGTGATCTTTTCTTGTGGCGTCATTTAGTCTTCTATAATCCACACACATCCTCCATCCCGTTATGGTTCTCGTGGGAATCAACTCATTGTTTTCATTCTTTTTCACGGTAACTCCACCCTTCTTTGGCACTGTTTGAAACCTATGCAATATCTGAGATTGGGTAAATCATACCTGCATCAAGGAGCTTTACTACTTCCTTCCGAACCACTTATTTCATTGTGGGATTGAGTCGTATCTAAGGTTGTCTCACAAGTTTGATGTTATCTTCTATAAGGATCTTTTGAGTACAAAAAGGAAGGATTAATTCATTTTAAGTCAGAGATGGGCCACCCAATGGCTGTCTTGTGGTCCTTGAGTACTTCCATCAACTTTATTTCTTCAAAATTAGATAGCTCCTTGTTGATGATGACTGGATAAGTTTCTGCATCTCCGAGGAATACATATTTAAGAGTGGAAGGAAGTTCCTTTAACTCTACCTTTGGTGCTCCCACAGTGAGGTCTGACTCCTTTTTCTTTAACTCTTCCAATAGAATTTCAGAACTTTCTTTTGGAGAGTTTTCATCAAAGAACTTCATCTCTTCATTAGGGTCTGATCATCAGCTTTATTCTCGAAGAGAAACTCCTCTAAAATGTCCACACGGAAGCAGTCATTATTATCTTTAGCATGCTTTATGGCATCAAACACATTAATGGTGACCTTTTCATCATCCATTCTCAGCTCCAATTTTCCTTTCTCTACATCTATCATTGCTCTTGCTGTGGCGACGAAGGGTCGACCCAATAGAAGGGGCATATCTCCTTCTTCGTCCATGTCTAGGACCACGAAATCTGCAGGGAAGATGAACTTGTCGACTTTGACAAGAACGTCTTCAATTACTCCGTTTGGTCTTCTCATAGATCTATCAACAAGTTGTAGAGATACCATTATCGGCTTCAGCCGAAAATTATGAGGGACTTCATCACTGATAGTGGCATGAGGTTGATGCTTGCTCCAAGATCGCACAATGCCCGACCAACATTAATGTTGCCTATCACAATCGGGATATTGAAACTCCCTGGATCTCAAAGATTTGGTGGAAACTTCTTCTGAATAATGGCACTGCACTCCTTTGTGAGAGCCACTGTCTCGAATTCCAGCAATTTATGCTTTCTAGACAAGAGGTCTTTCATAAACTTAGCATAGTTAGGCATGTTAGCTAAAACTTCAACAAAAGAAATATTAATTTGCAACTTTTTATGCATATCTAAAAACCTGGCATATTGTTGCTTTTTTGCTTGTTGCTTTAGCTAATGGGATACAGAGGTTTCTCAAAGTGAGAGAAATCCCATTGCTTCTTCGGAGCTTCAAAAGTTTGCTCATTTGCCTCTCCTTTGTCTTTTTGAACTGACTCTTTGTTGTTTGCAGGTGTTTCCATTCTTTTTCTTGCTCATCTTCTTTATTGAGCTCAACATCTATCTTTTCCTGGAATACTTTCGGCTTTTCTTGAGGTGTAATCACAATTCCACTCCTTATGGTGATTGCCTTGCAATGCTCTCGCGGATTAACTATGGTGTCACTTGGAAACTGGCCTCGAGTCCTTTCAGCTAGTTGTCTCGACAGCTGGCCAATTTGATTTTCTAAGTTTATGAGAGATGCATCTTGATTTTTGTGATGAGACCTTGTCTCATTCATGAAGGTGTCAGTTGTCTTTGTCAACTGCAGTAATGCTCTCTTTAGTTTAGATGGTTGAGTCTGTGGAATTGGAGGAGGTTGTAAATATTGATTCGACTTGTAATCGAGGCCTCCTTGATTCTTTCACCTGGGGTTAAAAAATTCCCCGCAATATTAGTCTGAGTTCTTTGAGGATTTGGCTGAGTCCTCTGATCATAGCAGATCCCATTGACTTGAATCAGATTTGCTCCTGCGAGTATGTTGCACTCATTGGTTTCATGTTCTCCTCGACAGTATTCACAGGAGATTGCCTTTGCTTGATCTGAAGATGGATGAAGCTTTTCAAACTTGCTATTCAAAATAGCCATCTGTTGTGAAAGTAGTTTTTGTTCAGCTAGCATGGCATCATTGCTTTCTAAGTGCAGGACTCTTCTCTCTTCGGCTGAGTTGCTATACTCTCATTCTCCATCCTTTCCATAGACTCAATCAACTCAAGTGTCTGAGTAGGTGACTTTTGCCTGATAGAACCTCCAGTTACACCATTGACCATCCTTCTTGAAGATGGTGTCATCCTGTTGAAGAATATTCGAACTTTTTCTCCGGGTCGCAACTCGTACTGAGGGCACCTTCTGAAAAGCTCCTTGAATCGTTTCCAAGCTGCACACAAGGTCTCTCCATCAGATTGGATGAAATTGGTGATTTCATTCACCAGCTTGTTGTATTTTGTCATTGGAAATAACTGAGCTAGGAATTTTGTAGCCAGATCTTCCCAAGTGTTGATGTTATTTGCTGGTTGCTGCTCTAACCATCTGAGTGCTGCATCTGTTATCGTAAATGAAAATAACCGTAGTCGCAATGCATCCTCTGATACTCCGTTGTTCTTGACAGTGTTATAAATCATCCAAAATCTGTCAGAAACTCGTGAGGATCTTTTGTGTCCTCTCCTTTGAACTGAGATCGCTCAATCAGTGTGACCAACGCTGACTTGATTTCAAAGTTGTTGGTCGTGATCGCTGTTTGGTCTTTTGAAATTAGGAGTAAGGGTTGACTCCATCAACTCCTCTTCATGATCTGGCTAATTATTTTCAGCCATCTTGAGTTCTACTTTTGGCTGTGAACTCGGGGATTCCTCTTGCTTCTTTTGCTTGGTGAGTTTCCTATTCTTCTTTGTAGTCTTCTCAATTTCTGGATCAAACTGTAAAGATTCACGATCAACTTTACCCCGCAGAAAATAAGAGAAATCAGATCAGTAAAAAAAATAAAAATAAAATCCAATCTCAAAGATCGAAAGTTATGAATAATATTGGCGTAATTAATTCCCGGCAACGGCGCCAAAAACTTGTTGCGATTTTGGCAAGTATACCAATCTTTCAAGTAATAAAAGTGATAAAAAAGTATCATTCCCACGAGGATTAATGTACCAAGTATTATTATAACTAGTCCCTTTAATTTGGAAAATTTAGTTTGGTTGAGAAAATAGATTTTGAAACAAAATTAAAGTAATTAAATTTAAATGCAGTAATAATCTAGAACAATCAAGAATAATCAAGAACGCAAGAATTGATATGAGTAAAGAATGTAAGGAAACTATAGCCAGGATGCACTTGACCTTCGATCCTCCTAGAGTAGTTTAAATTAAATTCAATAATAATTCATCTCAGATATTTTAGACAATTCATCTTCTGAAAATAGTTGGTTAAATTCTAATATCTTAGTGACTTTAACCCTTTACTCTAATTAGAATCCTAATGTCTTAGTAATTCCTCTTAGAATAAGTATTAGACGCAATGAATTATGAAGTCTACAACGCAAGCAAGCCTATGTCTAGATCATGCAAGAATTGGTATTTTACCCCTGTCAGGATTAAATCCCCAATATATCTATTGTAAGCCCTAACCCTCAAATGCCTATAAGAGTGATCAATTCATACAAGGATATAGAAATTCATGCAAGGTAAAACATAAATAACTGAAACAATTTATTAAAGAAATAAATTTAAACCACAAATAGGATTCACGTCGGATTCATGATCCAAACTACAAAAGAAAATTAGCCAGACATAATTGGCTTAAACAAAACAAAGAAAGTAGAAGAAATCATAATGAAGAATAAGAAGAAGAAGAAGAAGAATCAATGTTGCTCAGTCTCCTTCAAGCTCCTCTCTATGAAATCTCCAACTCTGGTATCCAGTGTTCTCCTTCTTCCTCTCAATTTGCTTGCCTCTTTCGAATTGTGTCTTTGAGATTCCAAGAGATGCCTTTTTATAGGGATGAAACCATATCTTTTAATTTTCCATAATATCTTCAATGGAATCTTCACTAAAATCTCTAATCATATCTTTAATCCAATCCTTAAATCTTTCCCTTTTTATTTAATGGAAAAATTTCCTTAAAAATATCCAAAGGAAGATTTGATAAGATCTTCAATGATTCAGAAATCCAAAGCAATTCTACTTGATCTCTCCAATTTATCTTTTTATTGAGCTAAAATTTACTGCAAAATATAAGAAATTTTATGAGAATATTATTAAGAATAAAATAACAATTTAATTATAATTCTCATAAATTTTAATTCATTTTAAATTAGTTTCATGCTCATATTGAGCCTTAATACATAGTAAATTGGAGACTCATCACTTACTTCCTCTGTTCCAATGCATGATGACAAACCTGAAAAACTCAATGGGACTAATTTCAAGTGTTGGCAACATAAAATGTTGTTCTATTTGACAACTCTGAGTCTAGAATGTTTCCTCAAGGAAGATGCTCCTAAATTGGATGAGGGAGAACAACCTGACAAGGAAAAGGTTGCTTCCATTGATGCATGGAAGCATTCTGACTTCCTTTGCCAAAACTATATTCTCAATGGTCTAGACAACACATTGTATAATGTGTACAGTACCCTGAAGACTAGTAAGGAACTTTGGGATAGTTTGGACAAGAAGTATAAAACTGAGGATGCTGCCTTAAAGAAATTCTTAGTTGGCAGATTCTTGGACTTCAAGATGCAAGACTCCAAATCTGTTGTGAGTTAAGTTGAAGAACTTCAAGTGATTGTGCATGAAATTTATGCAGAAGGAATGTCTCTCTGTGAGTCTTTCCAAGTTGCTGCTTTCATAGAAAAATTACCAAATTCTTGGAAAGATTTCAAGAATTATATCAAGCATAAGCGCAAGGAATTGTCACTTGAAGATCTGATTATGAGATTGAGGATGGAGGAAGATAATAAGATTTATGATAAGAAGAATGGCAAAAATCCTATAGTTTCTGAGGCTAATGTGGTTGAAGAGGGATCAAAGTCAAAGAAGAGGAAATATTCTGAAGATGGAAATGCTAAGCAAGGAAAGGGAAAAAAGTTCAAAGGCAACTGTTACAACTGTGGGAATCCTGGCCACAGTGCAAAGGACTGTAAGAAAGAACAAAAGAAAGATCAGAGGAAGCCACAAAAATTCAATAATAAGAAGAAGACCACTCAAGCCAACATGGTTGATATTGCTGATAAGGTTGAACAACTGAATCTGGCAGCAGTGGTGATGGAGTGCAATCTAATGGGAGATACTAAGGACTGGTGGATGGACACTGGTGCCACCAGACATGTCTGTTCAAACAAGTAGATGTTCTCCTCTTATACTCTTACTAATAATGATGAGAAGCTTTATATGGGTAATTCATCTACTTCAAAAGTTGAAGGTGTGTGTAAAGTGGATATGAAGATGACATCTGGCAAGATAGTGACACTCAATTATGTGCTCCATGTGCCTGATATTCGCAAGAACCTAGTTTATGGATCTTTGTTGAGCAAGAATGTCTTTAAACTTGTTTTTGTTTATGATAAGTTTGTACTTACTAAGAATGATGTGTATGTAGGAAAGGGTTACCTTAGTGAAGGCCTTTTCAAACTGAATGTGATGACTGTAAACAATACCAATAATATTAATAATACTACTACTTCTGTTTACTTGCTTGAGTCTTCTAATTTATGGCATAATAGATTAGGACAAGTTAATTTAAAATCAATTAAGAATTTAATTCATTTAGACTTACTGCCTAAATTTGAATGTATAAATAAAAAGTGTCAAGTATGTGTTGAATCAAAATTTTCAAAATTACCTTTTAAATCGATTGAAAGATCAACCGAGTTGTTAGATTTAATACATACTGATATATGTGACATGAAATCTACACCATCTACGGGTAATAAGAAATACTTTATTACGTTTATTGATGATTGCAGTAGATATTGTTATGTGTACTTACTTAATAGTAAAGATTAAGCTATTGTTGCTTTTAAGCAATATAAAAGTGAAGTTGAAAATCAACTTAACAAGAAAATTAAAATAGTAAGGAGCGATCGTGGGGGAGAATATGGCCCCTTCAAGGAATTCTATATAGAGTCTGGTATTATACACCAGACAACAGCTCCATATTCACCGTAATCAAATGGGATTGCAGAAAGGAAAAATTGGACTTTGAAAGAAATGATGAACGTTATGTTAATTACGTCCTATTTAGCACAGAATTTGTGTGGCGAAGCTATTTTGACGGCTAACTACATTATAAATAGAGTGCCTCACGAAAAAGACAAAGAGCATACCATACGATGTATGGAAAGGAAAGAAACCATCCTTGAAATACTTTAGAGTGTGGGGGTGCTTGGCTAAGGTTGCGATTCGTAAACCTAAAAGGTTAAAAATCGGACCTAAAACCGTGGATTGTGTATTCATTGGTTATGCACTTAATAGTAGTGCCTATCGGTTTCTAGTTTATAAATCTGATGTCTCAGATATACACATTAATACGATTATTGAGTCAAGGGAAGTTACTTTCTTTGAAGACGTATTTTCGTACAATAAAGTACATGAATCAAGTGGTAATAATGAAAATAACATTATGATACCTCGGGATACTACAACTAATATTGATCCTGTAGAGGTAGAAGATGAACCTAGACGTAGCAAGAGGCAAAGGACAACCACATCTTTTGGACCTGATTTTATGACGTATCTGATAGAAAATGAGCCTCGGATATATAAGGAAGCTATAACGTTCCCAGAAGCACCATTATGGAAAGAGGCTATCAATAGTGAGATGGAGTCTATCCTGTCCAACCACTCTTGGAAATTGATAAACCTTCCTCCTGGCAATAAGACTTTAAGAAGTAAGTGGGTATTCAAAAGAAAAATGAAAGAAAATGGCACTATTGATAAATATAAAGCTAGGCTTGTGGTAAAAGGCTACAAGCAACGTGAAGGTGTCGACTATTTCGATACTTATTCATCTATTACAAGGATCACATCCATTCGGATGTCGATCGCGGTAGCAGCATTGAATCAATTAGAAATACATCAAATGGATGTTAAGATCGCCTTCTTAAACGACGACCTAGAAGAAGAGATGTATTCAGAACAACCTGAAGGTTTCGTTGTTCCAGGACAAGATCAGAAAGTTTTTTGCTTAATAAAATCCCTTTACGGGTTAAAACAAGCTCCAAATCAATGGCATGCGAAATTCGATAAAGTTATGTTATCAAATGGATTTCGAATTAATGAATGCGACAAATGTGTCTATGTTCGAAATACTGAAAAAGGATTTGCTATTGTCTTTCTTTTTGCAGACAAGATGTTGATAATGGGTAGCAAAAATCAAATGATTGAGGCTACTAAACAATTACTTAAAAGTAAATTCGATATGAAAGATATGGGGATAGCAGACGTTATCCTAGGTATTAAAATCCATAGAACATCTAGAGGATTGGCCTTATCATAGGCTCACTATATAGCTAAAATTCTTGAGAAATTAAAAAGTTTGAATATAACCCTTGTGAAGAACCCCGTAGATTCTAATCTTAGTTTATTAAATAACACTAGTAAATTTACAGCACAAAAGCTCTATGCTTAAGTGTTGTGTTCAGATGATGTATAGTGAGTTACATCACAAAAAATCACCTATGTGAGTGTGAAGTGAGGGCCGCTTCTATGAGAATTTTTCAAAGGCCAATTCTCTAAAACACTCACAGAACCAGGCAGGTGTCCCACGGCCAAAATGGGCAGCAAAGGACCAACAATGCTAGAGAAGCAATTGTGTGACTCATATTGTCTAGGTATACACTAAAGGTTGACGGTTCAAGTCGCCCAGACTACCGATTGACCGAGTATATCCGATAGGTTTTCATTAGAGAAGGTTCAAAGGTAACTCTACCTATCTCGATGCAGTTGTTTCTCATTGAGGAAATTACAGTTTGCATTTATATTCTTATGCATTTTAGTCACGATGAATTGACTTCTTATCAATGTGGGGGATTGTTGGAATTTGTATAGACAATCTATTGATTATGAATAAGAAGTGGGTTAAGGAAGAAGAGAGAAAAGAGAAGTTGAAGGGGTGTGTGGGTTTAAGAAGTCCCACATTGGACAACTAGTAGGAGGTGAGAGAGCTAATAAGCTCCCACCTCAAACTCGTAAATTGTCCCTTGGGGCACTACCATTTTGTGGAGGAGAGAGGAGCTAGGTGGGCTTAGGTCCACCACACACACGTGTGCGCACTGCTGCCGCCGTCCGGCCGGCCGGCTCGGCTCGGTTAGTACGTGTGTGTGAAATAAAAAATAATTTTTTATTAAATAGTTTTTAATTTTTTGTCCGAAATGCCCCTGTACATATCCATTGCTTCCCTCCAGTTTTCAAAACCCAAACGTTTCTTCCCGTCGGTTTTTGAACGTTTTGAACCGAACCGGTTCTTGCCTTTCGCGAACCAGTCACCGGTTGTACCTGTTCACCGAACCAGTCATCGGCCATACCCGTTCGCGACTGTCAGTCGCGACGGTTCGCCACCGGTGGCAGTCATCGGGATCGGTTAGTATCTATAAATAGACCCTGACCCCTTCAGAGATTTTATCTGATTTTATGCACTACTATTCTGCCGGATTTTTTCCTCCATCTGGTTTGCATATTTCCTTCCACCCTCCGGTGGAATCCCTCTGGTATATTGTTGTGTTCATTTGGGCTGTTGACTGATAGTTCCATCACTCTTCAAACGAAATTTGTTCTATACTGGGAGACAAGTGTCCGTCAACCTTTGGCATCAGTGAGGGGACAAATTGTCTTAAGAAGACACATTCTGTGGACTCGAATTTATTCTTATACTATTCTGCATACATTGATCATTATGTCTCATTATCTAGACATCGAGTAAATCTGTTCGAATTTTCATTATTGCACTGTGCTTGATAATTCTGATAATTTATCTCTTCTGTTCTATACACGGGTTCAAATCTCTTAGTGATTTAATATCACCAACTGTCTTCAACTAACAAGATTTTCATCTCATATGGCTCCTCTTTCTATTCTTTAGAAATCATTGAGGTCGAATCTAAACATGTGCTCGAAAAATTAAATTCTTTCAATTCTTTTTAGGGATGTATGAATTCTTGAGAACAAAGGAGCTGCGGTGGTGTCCATCAGACGAAGTAATTTTTTGAAATGAGGTCCTCTATAGCATGATATAAAGACTCTTTTAAAAATGTAAATATTATAAATCAAAATTAATACTAAACTAAATGACAAATATAATAAATGAAGCGAAATCTACAAATTTATGTTCTTTCGGACTCAGTAGTTTTGGAATTTTGATATAAAATCAATGTTGATAAAATCGAACCGACTTAGGAACCGATAAACCGGTCATATAACCGGTCCGGTTGAAGCAACGGACCTGCCATGCATCAGAACCGGTACGACCCGATGCGACCCTTAATAAATGACCTGGTGCGACCCGGTCGGTTAACCGGTGACTCGGCCTGGTCCTAAAAAAATAATTCCAAATTTTTTTTTAAAAAAAAAATTAATAGACATATTTGAATATTTTTTTGCTTTTTGACTTATATAAGTTATGTACCTACAACATTAATATTATCTTAATTATGCACTATGTACAATTTTTTGATTTGATTTATAGTTAGAGATATCGTTTACTGAACCTGAAGTTTCGTATCACAATCATTATATTTTTGTTTGATCCTTTATTGGATAATAATATGTGATTTTATATTTTTATATTAAAATATTTGAAATATTTATCATTTTTTATATATATTTGAGTATGTTTATAATTTTTAATATAAATTATAAAATTACATATAATTATTGGGTCATGCGATTAAACCAGTGACTCACTGGTTGAACCAATAACCCAATACCTCGACCGAGTTAATGATCGGGCTGATTTTATTAACATTGTGTAAAATGATCTTCATCTGAAGCTACCTAAATTTTTTCTCTTCGGACTGTTGTTTAGTGGAATCTCTCGCTCTCTTTCTCTCCCTTAATGAATTGATTGCTTTTATTAGTGAGAAACCTGATAAAAATCATTTGAACTTATCTAAGAAAGAGAAAATATATAAAATATAGAACAAAAAAGCTTTGGACAATGAAATTGAAACCTTTCAAAACAAATAGAACATATCCATGGGTTATTCCGAGTCAATTTAGGTTGAGTCCCGCATTCCCCATGCGCGGGACTTATTAACTATTTACATTAGAAAATAAATTTGAAATTATATTAAATTAATACTTTTTTTTTGGAAAAACAAATTATAGCGGTCAAAATCCCGATTATTAGAGAGCATTAAGCCTGCGATTGCGTAGTTCTTGAAAATCCCATTTGAATAAGGGATAAATTTTTGGTACACGGCTGTATCCAAGCAGGCTATGTAGCACCGATACCGACACGGAACATGTGACACGATACGACACGACAATCTGACACGTTAATTATAAAAAATGTTAGATTTCGACACGTTAGAACACGTTTTGATATTAAATAATATTTTTAATTTATGTAGTGTATATTATATTTAATATTCAATAATTTAACAAAAAAATGAATCTAAACTTATAATATTCATAAATTTTGCAAAGAAACATAACATATCCCAAATATTTATATTAAACTCAATAAAATGATAATCGTAATCCAATGAATCTAATAGTTGTGTTGTAATTTGGGAAATCCTTTTCACAAACAGTAATAAGCAGAGTATAACAAGAAAGAGTAAAGAAAGCATAAAGAGAGATGACACCGGTATTTTACAGGTTCAGAAACTCAGTGTTAGTGAGTTTCCTACGTCCTGGGGCCTAAGGAGGGTTAAATGCCCTCTGATTAAGTACTTTATTCAAGATCAGAAAATAAGAATCAGAGTTTTAAAGCATACAGAAACAGCTATACAGAATCAACACTATGGAGAAACTAATTACAAGAAAATTAAGCAAGACAGAATATCAAGGCTTAAAGAACACAAGAAGCCGAACTCAGAACCGGTAAAGCAAGATACAAAAGGGTAAAAAGAACTTCCCAATCTTCACAAGGTACCAAGGAAACGTTCTTCCTTAAAAGAACGCCCAAGCTTCACAAACCAAGCTTCATCGTTCTTCCTTGCAGATTTCACTCTTCACCAGTTTGTACCCCAAACAGAAAACTCCACCGATCAATCGAACCGCCTTGTCGAGATGAACAAGGTTCTCCAAAGTAGCATAGCCAGATTCACAAAGATTCACTCAGTGTTTGCACAAAACACTCACGCTCACAAACCCTAGCAGAGAGCATTTTCCTTTTTGGAGAGAGAGAGCAAAAATATCAGAATGAATGAAAATGTCCAAAGCTACAGCCAAAGGGAACCAGGATACACTTAAGCCATCACACAAAACGTTGGCGTTTTAATGTGTTGCTTAGTGTATAAAAGTTCCAACTTCAGCTGAGTGTAAACCATAATGGGCCTCACACATTCACATTTGGCCCACAGTCATAAAGTAACCAATAGACAAAACAAGATCGGCCCAATGAAAGATTAGTAAGGTGAACACAGAGTTACATTTGTTTAGGAAATAATATATAACTATATACAACAAAAACTCCACCTATTTTCTAAACACAACAGAATAAAAACAACAACAAAACCAGATTTGGTATAGGCATTTAACCCATAGGCCAATATGCAATGCATGATCATGGTGATTCAAGTTTTAGCAAACCTAGAGCATCTCTAAATTTGCTAACAGGTACAGGTTTAGTAAAAATATCAGCAGGGTTAATAATACCAGAAATCTTTTCAACAGATACTTGTTCACTAGCTATTATCTCCCTAATAAAATGAAGCCTAACATCTATATGTTTTGTTCTTTCATGAAATGCAGAATTTTTAGAAAGATGGATAGCACTTTGTGAGTCACAATTTACCTTTGGTGGGTTCTTACCTAAACCCAACTCACCCACTATACCTTTTAACCATATGGCTTCCTTGACGGCTTCAGTCAATGCCACATATTCAGCTTCTGTTGTCGACAATGCAACTATGTGCTGGAGATTGCATTTCCAGCTCACCACATTACCTCCCACAGTAAACACAAAACCAGTTAGTGATCTGCGTTTATCAAGGTCAGCAGCATAATCAGAGTCACAATATCCAACAATATTAAAATCATTAGAGTCAAATGCAGAGAAATTTAAACAACAGTTAATAGATCCATTTAAGTATCTAAGTAACCATTTAACTGCACTCTAGTGCTCTTTGCAAGGTTTACTCATAAACCTGCTTATCATGCTGACTCTATATGCTATGTTTGGCCTTGTGCCAATCATAGCATACATTAGACGGCCAACAACATTAGAATAGGGAACAGATGACATATATTGTGTCTCTTCAGGAGATAATTCTCCAGAGACAGCTTTGAGCCTATAATGAGCACCTAATGGAGTGCTAACTGGTTTAGACTGATACATCTCAAAGATTCTTAGAACCTTTTTCACATACTCAGACTGGGATAAAGATAGATGTCTATCATCCCTTGTCCTTGTAATTTCCATGCCAAGAATCCTCTTGGCTGGTCCAAGAAATTTCATTTCAAATTCCTTTTTCAGCATATTCTTAACAGAATTTATTTCACTTAAATTTTTAGAAGCAATCAACATATCATCCACATATATCAACAGATAAATGTAACAGTCATCATGCAGATTTTTAAAATAGACACAATGATCAAAGTTGCTTCTAACAAAACCTTTTGATAAAACAAAATCATTAAAACGTTTATACCATTGTCTGGGGGCCTGTTTGAGACCATATAATGATCTCTTCAGCAGGCACACCATGTTTTCTGTCCCCCTCTTTACAAAGCCTTCAGGTTGTTCCATATAAATTTGCTCATCAATATTGCCATGGAGGAAGGCAGTCTTGACATCAAGCTGCTCCAGCTCTAAATCATAGATAGCAACATCAGATAGTATCAATCTTATTGATACATGCTTGACCACAGGTGAGGAAATCTCATTGTAGTCAATACCTTCAACCTGGGAGTAGCCTTTAGCCACTACCCGAGCCTTGAACCTAGCTGGTTCCACTCCTGGTATTTTTGGTTTTCTTTTAAAAATCCATTTACAGCCAATTACTCTTTTTTTCTTTGGTCTCTCCACCAAAACCCAGGTATTATTTCTCTTTAAAGAGTCTATTTCCTCATCCATGGCTTTTACCCAACTACCCTTGGATTCCAGCCTCATAGCCTCTTTAAAAGTAGCAGGTTCATCTAATTCAAGCACATCCCCAACTTGTAAGGCATATGCAACCACATCAGCATGTGAAAACCTACTTGGAGGTCTAATATTCCTCCTAACACTGTCTCGTGACAACAAGTAGTCATCAAGACCACCATTTCCCTCTTCAACCTGTCCACCTTCATCATGGGGGACCAGTTTCCAGCTCTGGCTGACCAGGAACAATAGGCTGTTCCATCAATTCTTCCCTATCAGCATGCTGCACAGGTATGTCAGCTAGCTCCACGTGAAACTGCAAAGTTTCAGATGGTTGGGAAGAACTGGACTCACTTGTTATGTCCTTATAAAAAATATTTTCTTTGAAAATGACATCCCTACTGACCACACACTTCCTTTCAGCTACAAGCCAGAGCTTGTAACCTTTTACACCAAGGGGATACCCTATAAAGACAGACTTTAAGGCTCTAGGACTCAGTTTATCTTGCCTAATGTGCATATAGGCAAGACACCCAAAAGGCTTCAGGTGATTTAGATTGGGTGGCTTTTTGGACCAAAGTTCCATTGGAGTTTTAAAGTCTATGGTGGAGGAAGGGCACCTATTTATAACATAGGTGGCTGTAGCAACAGCCTCTGCCCAAAATACCTTGCCAAGACCAGATTCAGCAAGCATGCGCCTCACCTTATTCAAAATTGTCCTATTCATCCTCTCAGCCACCCCATTTTGCTGGGGTGTCTCAGCACAGGTCCTATGCCTTTGGATCCCATGCTCTTTGCAAAAATCAGCAAACTGATTGTTACAAAACTCTAAGCCATTATCAGTCCTAAGAACTTTAACCCTTTTTCCAGTTTTATTCTCAACCAGGATTTTCCAATCCTTAAAACTAACAAAAGCTTGATCCTTATATTTTAGGAAGTAGGTCCAGACCCTTCTGGAATATGAGTCAACTATTGAAACGAAATAGTGACATCCAGATAATGAACTGGGGATATTAGGAGATCCCCACAGGTCTGAATGGACATATTCAAGCACTGCCTTAGAGGTATTGCTAGCTGCAGCAAAGGGGAGCTTGTGAGTTTTTTCCCAAAATACAGTTTTCACAAAACTCCACACAAGTTACCCCTTTTGAGCTAATAATACCTTGCTTATACAGCTCAGACAGCCCGTCGTTGCTGATGTGTCCAAGTCTCCTATGCCAGAGAATAGATTCATCGGCTTTTGCAGCTGCCACACAGGCTTCTTGTGTGACAGCTTGGCCTTCTAATATATAGAGGCCATTCACAAGTTTTCCTCTCATGAGGACTTGTGATCCCTTGACAATATCAAGCATTCCTAGCTTACTTCTAAACTCAAGACCACTAGAGTCAAGCATCCATAAGGAGATCAAGTTTCTCCTTAATGCAGGAACAAATCTAACTTCTTTTAGAATTTTACAGCTCCCATCACTTATCTTGAACATGACAGACCCCACACCCTTTATTTCACACACTTGGTCATTCCCCATTAAGACTTTGCCACCCCTTTGAGACTCCAGCCCACTAAGCCACTCTTTTCTGGGTGTCATATGATATGTACACCCAGAATCCATCACCCATTCAGCTTCAAAAGTTTTATCAGACAGAACCAGTGCTTCAACACTGTCAAAGTCAGTGAGTACATTTGCATACTCAGTTTTACCTTGCTGTTTGGCGACACTCTTTGGGTTTTCAGGGCAATTTCTTTTCAGGTGGCCCTCTTTATGACAATGCCAGCACACAAGCTTGCCTTGTGATTGGCTTTTACTCTTATCTTGGTTTCCCTGGAAACTTTGATTACCTTGAGGAACAGAATTGTTGTTCCCCTTCTTCTTACTGTTTGACTTCCCCTTTTTATTCCCCTTTCCTTTAACATAGAGGCCTTCAACAGTGGGCTTTTTGTGAGAAATCATCTCAACTTCTCTAGCCCTCAAGGCCTCAGTAATCTCATCAATGGTCATATCCCCCTTACTATATTTTATAGCATCCTTAACCCCTCTATAGGAGTCAGGAAGAGAATTCAAGAGGATCAGAATTTGATCCTCTTCAGAGACAACAACCCCTGCATTCTCCAGCTATAGAGTTAACCTATTAAACTCATCAAGGTTATCCTCTAGACACTTACTAGGATCCATCTTGAAGGAGAAAAATCTTTCCTTCAAGAACATTTTGTTGGGGGCTGACTTGGTTTGATACAGACTCTCTAACTTTAGCCAGAGCTCATGAGGGTCAGTGATCTTGCTAACTCTACGCAGTACACTATCAGAGATATTGATAACTATAAGACTATGAGCTAAAGATAGAAGGTCCTTCCTTTCTTTTGGTGTCAGGGTTTTAGGCAGGTCTTTTTCAGGTCCAATAGCATCCTCACATTTTTGCTGGACCAACACAACCTTCATCTTGATTTTTCACATATTGAAATCACTTCTCCCATCAAACTTCTCCACCTCCAGCTTATTGATGCCCATCTTGCCGAACCTCCACAGCTGAGCAAGCAAACCGAATGGGAGAGGGGGAAAAATACGACAGACCAAAGAAAATAACAGAAAGAGAAATGGAACCGAAGCTCTGATACCACTTGTTGTAATTTGGGAAATCCTTTTCACAAACAGTAATAAGCAGAGTATAACAAGAAAGAGTAAAGAAAGCATAAAGAGAGATGACACTAGTATTTTACAGGTTCAGAAACTCAGTGTTAGTGAGTTTCCTACGTCCTGGGGCCTTAAGAGGGTTAAACGCCCTCTGATTAAGTACTTTATTCAAGATCAGAAAATAAGAATCAGAGTTTTAAAGCATACAGAAACAGCTATACAGAATCAACACTATGGAGAAACTAATTATAAGAAAATTAAGCAAGACAGAATATCAAGGCTTAAAGAACACAAGAAGCCGAACTCAGAACCGGTAAAGCAAGATACAAAAGGGTAAAAAGAACTTCCCAATCTTCACAAGGTACCAAGGAAACGTTGTTCCTTAAAAGAACACCCAAGCTTCACAAACCAAGCTTCACCGTTCTTCCTTGCAGATTTCACTCTTCACCAGTTTGTACCCCAAACAGAAAACTCCACCGATCAATCGAACCGCCTTGTCGAGATGAACAAGGTTCCCCAAAGTAGCATAGCCAGATTCACTCAGTGTTTGCACAAAACACTCACGCTCACAAACCCTAGCAGAGAGCATTTTTTTTTTTCGAGAGAGAGCAAAAATATCAGAATGAATGAAAATGTCCAAAGCTACGGCCAAAGGGAACCAGGATACACTTAAGCCATCACACAAAACGCTGGCATTTTAATGTGTTGCTTAGTGTATAAAAGATCCAACTTCAGCTGAGTGTAAACCATAATGGGCCTCACACATTCACATTTGGCCCACAGTCATAAAGTAACCAATAGACAAAACAGGATCAGCCCAATGAAAGATTAGTAAGGTGAACACAGAGTTACATTTGTTTAGGAAATAATATATAACTATATACAACAAGTTGGAACTAAAAACTCAACGCAAATCAACCTTTGAACCGTTTTTTGAATTTCTATAATGTGTGTTGGAGTGTCGGAGTATCCGAGAGTGTCGGGAAGTGTCAGACACGACACGTCAGAGTTTTTGAAGTGCCGGTGCTTTATAGCAAGTAGGTATAACATTTTTTCACTTTTGGAAAAAAATTCAACATTTTTCAAAAAAAAATTCCCAACAGCTTTGCACTTTCTTCCAAAAGTGAAAAAATATTATACCCACTTGAATAAAACAATAGTACCAAAATTTTATCCTTGAAAGGGAATGGGGCCGTGAGCTTCTTGTTGTCAAAGTTGATAGTTGAGAAATTACAGAACTTATAGATAGAGGGAGGGAGTGTCCCTGAGGGGTTGTTGGATGAGAGATCCAAATTAATGAGGCTTTTTATAGTGAGCTTGAAGTTGGGTATTGCGCCTGATATTCTGGTCTGGCTAATTGTGAGGTATATAAGCTTTGTTAACTTTAATATTGAATGAGGGATTGGGCCATTGAGTTTTGGTAAATTGTAGAAATATAGGTCTTCCAAGAAAGGTAGGTTAGCAATGGATGGTGGAATTGATGATAGGTAAGGTTGTTGTTGTTTGAGATACTTAGAGAGGCGATACGTTATAGGGAAAGCAGACGACATCGTACCATCTCCCCTTGCAGCAACCACTGTGTGGTTCCGATGAGGAGAGAAATGTTGGGTTGTTGAGTTCTTGGTTTATTTGGAGAAGTTCTCTTATGTCATGTGGATTGCACTTTTCTGAGAAGCGAGGTATAGGCATGGGAGAGTAACATGAATAGGAGAAACAATGCGGTTTTCATTGCCTTTGTTTTGTTTTGGTGGATTTTGAGTTTGGGGTGAGAAAAATGGATCGAGAAGTGTTTTTAAATATAGCTAGGAAGAGGACATCAAGTGTGAAAGATATTGCAAGCATTTTTTTTTTTTTTTGGTTATATGAGAAAAGACTAGAACACGTATCATCTAACACACTTTTATACCCATATCTCTCACCATTAGGTTGATCCTAGTGGATTAAAGATATTGCAAGCTAGCTGATACAAAATCATTCGCCATTCCATGGAAGTGCCATAATTATAATCTTTAGTGCATTTTTAGATTCTCTTAATTTTAATTTTTCTTCTCCTTATAAACAGAAGTTAGGCCAAATAGATTTTAAGAAAAATCTTATAATGAAAAGCTCTTTTTTTATAATGAAAAAAAAAGAAAAGAGAAACAAACCAAAAACTCTTAGAAGGAATTTTTTCTTAAGCTCTTATCAATTTTATTTTGATTTGTGTATTTATTTATTTTTGAAATCAAGAGTCATAAAGATAGAGAGAGAGATTTCTTGAAATATATATTTTTAAGCTAAAATTTTTATGTAATCACCAAAAAGAATTTAATTTTTTTTTTAACTTTAACTTAAAAGTAATTTCTAACTTAAATAAAAGGGTATCCAAAATACTCTTAGAGACAAATGTAGCTTTTAGCTTTAAATATCTGGTATGCTCGTTGGTAATGGTATATATAGCTTTAGCGTCTTTAATTGTTGGCAAGAATTGTATGGGATGATTGGCTTCCACTTCTTCCTCCTTTCCGCCTCAGCAATAAGATGAGCCAATCTCTCAATACATAACACAAAGAGGTAGGGGGACAAAGGGTCCCCTTGCCTGATCCCTCTAGTCGGTTGGAAATCTGACGTTGGGCTTCCATTCCAGAGTACATTAAACGAAGCTGACGA
Organism: Gastrolobium bilobum; assembly: GCF_033153095.1. Lineage (NCBI taxonomy): Eukaryota > Viridiplantae > Streptophyta > Magnoliopsida > Fabales > Fabaceae > Gastrolobium > Gastrolobium bilobum. The sequence goes on from NW_026899371.1 coordinate 31,705, forward strand.
AACATTCCATGATCAACTGGACAATTTTCTCTGGTAACCTCACTTCGATTAGGGTTTGGTGAAGGAACTCCCAATCGACCATATCGTAGGCTTTCTCAAGGTCCACCTTCACAGCCATCCAACCCTTGTTCCCTTTTTTGTTCGTCATAGAGTGCATGACCTCTTGAGCAATCGCAATGTTGTCTGAATTGTGCCTACCTTTAATAAAACTGCATTGGTTGGGCATGACTAGATTATTCATATGGGGTCTCAACCGATGAGCCAGAAGCTTGGTAACAGATTTATAGATGACATTGCACAGGCTAATAGGCCTGAACTTTCGAAATGAGTTAGGGTTTGGCACTTTCGAAATAAGGCAAAGCAAGGTTTTATTAACTTATTTGATTCTTAGAGGATCAAGGAACACCTCTTTGATGAACTTGCAGACACTGTCCCCAACGGTATTCCATTGGGATTGGAAGAAAAAGGCTTGAAGTCCATGACTCCTTGGTGCCTTGTACGGGTGCATGCTGAAAATAACCTCGCAAATTTCACCAGAGGAAGGAACTCTATCCATTATTCCAAACGTTGTACACGTGCTCCTGGGAAAGTTACCACAGATAGGAAAAGGTGCACGGGAGCAGTTTTCCTTTGTGAACAAATTGGATAAAATCCCAACAGCCAAATCCTTAATGGCATTGCCATCCTTGAGCCAGACACCATTATCGTCTAGAATGGTTGCAACATGATTGTGTCTCCATCTGATCACTGTAGCTACATGGAAGAATTTTGTATTCTTATCCCCAAGGTCAGCCAATTGGACCTAGACCTCTAGTACTAGATTAACTCTTCTTGAGTGTAGATGGTTTCAAGCTCCTTCCACAGCTGCCCGTTCAGAACCTCCATACTATGGTCAGGGTGGTAGCTCAGTCGGGTTTCAATACCCTGAAGCCTTGCGTGGAGCCTAAATTTTTTACGGAGATGATTTTTGAAAATATAGTTATGCCATCTCGTTGCTTCCTCCTCAAAGTTGTCCCTAGCTTGGACCCAGACACCTGTATCCCCCCAGCAGCCTTTAATAATATCTTTGAACCCCTCTACCGTCAGCCAAGAGGCTAGAAAGCGAAAAGGTTTCTTCGTGGCAGACTTAGGGGTCTGGTTTCTATCCTTCACAACAATAGGACGGTGACCCGAGTTGAAGTAGGGAAGATGGGAAACAGATCGGTTAGGGAAGGTAATCAACCAATCTGTATTTGCCACAGCCCTATCCAGTCTTTCCATGAGGGTTCCACGCTCCCATGTGAAGAGAGGTCCTACGTGGCCCAGGTCTTCTAAGTTGCATTGCCTAAGGCAATTGAGGAACTCCCTAGAACTGCCTGTACAATGAACACGACTTCCTTTTTTCTCATCATCATGGATGATGGAGTTAAAGTCGCCTAGCAGCAGCCACGAGCTAGGACTATTAGAACTCAAACTGATTAAATCTTGCCAAAGAATCCTGCGTTCCACCTTACGGGGGCTGCCATATGTAAGAACCTGCACCGTTAATTAAGGAAATTAATCAGTTAATTATGAGTTTAATGAGATAATTCCATAATTGACCCTAATAATTATTATGAGGCTCTAATAATTATAGTAATTGAGTTATAATGTTGAAAGTCGCTTTTCTGACGAAAAGTGCAGATACCGGTTCTGCTAGTCGGTATAAATGCGTATCGAAAAAGTATCCCAGAAAATTATAATAAGTGCATGATAATTACTAGAATAATATGTAGGACTTGTAAAACGAGTTTCAAGTTAAAATAATGATAACTGGTGCCAGAAACTGGTACTGACTATGAAAAGCGCATACTGAAAAGGTGCTCTGAAAAATATAAGAAAAATATGATAATTCTTGTAAAATTGAGTAGGTTAAGAATCCTGAGTTTGGGAATAAAATTCTAAGCGTAAAAATTAAAGCTAATATTGTGTGTTAGTGACTTAAACCACCTATAAATAGTGCTTGGCACTAAAACCTAGGCTGATACTCAGCCATTTGGATGTGAGTGGCTGCTTCTCTCTACCTTCTCCACCATTTCTTGACCTTCCTTGTAGCTTTTCTTCACATTTCCTTCACCAATCATCCTTTTGTGAGTGAGATAGAGCTTTAGGAGTGGGTGGGAGACCTTCTTGCTGAGTTGGAGCTGCTGTGTGAGGGGTTGTGCTTGCTGCCTCTGTGTTTATGGAGGGAGTACACCTTTGGCTTGGAATTTGTGGTGCCAAGGAGTCACCTTTTGGTGCAAGAACCAACCTTTGGTGGAGCATTTTCGTTTTGGGACCAAGTCAGAACCTTGGGAGTTGGATGTGAGCTCCCAGAGCCTACCATTTCTGTGTTTGAAGCTTTGGTGAGTTGCCTAACCTTGATCATGAGTTTTAATGATTTAAAGGTGGTGTCTTTGCATGTAAATGGGTTAAGCAAGTAACTAACATGTGTATGAACCTGTATAGACCTAAAAATGGAGTCTTGATCGCATTTAATTGGTAAAAGTTGAACCTTTGTTGGATATCTTCGCGAAATGCAGAAACTGCATTCTGTCGCGAAATATCCGGATATTTGGTCGATAAATATCCAGATATTGATATCCGGATATGGGGATCTGGATATCCGGATATTGACAATGAGATATCCGGATATTGATATCCGGATATACCCCCGACATATATCCGGATATTCTGGGATTTCGAAGAACAGTAGCTGTATTGTTCATACAGTAGGCTATTGGGGGTTTGTGGACCCTAGATTGATGAAGTTGAACTTCTGTAATAATTGGACTAAGTCAGAATCAAGTGATTAAGGGCTTATGGCTTTGTGGGAAGCCTTAAGACGTAAAACGTAAAAGGAAAACGTAGTCTTTATTTTTATGCTATTGAGCTATGATTGTTGATATGCTTGCTGGTCCTAAATCAGATTGTGATCTGCTGGGTGTTGGACTTGAACTGTGGACTCTTGGCTTTGGATAGCTAGCTTGCAAGGTAAGCTTTCGTGTCCTCGGTTTAGCCATGTTGTGGTTCCACCATGTCCCATGGGGGTATGGTTATATGCATGCTGTGTTACATGCTTTGGATATTTGAAATGATGTTGAGCTTTATGTGTAATGGCTTTTAATATGCATGTGTTGTTCCATCTTGACAGTAAGCCTGAGTATGTGGCGTCATACAAGACGGTGAACCGAGGTGGATGCAAGTGGCGTCTTGCACTATGTGTGGGTATTTGGCGTATATAAATCCTGCATTTCTCTGGCCAGTAGAATAGTATTGAAAAGAAGTTTTTGTATATTGATATTGAATAAATTACATGAGTGAGTATTTATACAAGAAAGAATCGCTAAGAATGACTAAGCGATGACTAATCAATCCTATCACAATCCTAATCACAATCAATTCTAATCAATCACAATTAATCCTAATCAATCATAATCAATCCTAATCAATCATAATCAATCCTAATTAATAGGAAATAAAAACGGAAACATGTTTGAATTCTAATTTTCTACACTCCCCCTCAAGTTGGGAGGTAAATATTGATCATTCCCAACTTGCCAATCAAGTCTTCGAATGTTGGACGGTGTAGGCCCTTGGTAAGGACATCTGTCGTTTGCTCTTTGGTTGGAACATATATCAAATGCACACTTCCATCATCTAATTTTTCTTTGATGAAGTGACGATCAACTTCCACGTGCTTTGTTCGATCATGATGCACAGGATTTTGAGCAATGCTAACAGCTGCCTTGTTGTCACAATATAGTTTTATTGGTAGGGAATATGAAATCTTCAACTCTTGAAGAAGTCTTCTCAACCAGATTCCTTCACAAACTCCATGAGCTAAAGCTCGAAATTCTGCTTCAGCACTACTTCTTGCAACCACTGTTTGCTTTTTGCTTCTCCAAGTAACAAGATTTCCCCACACATAGGTGCAATAGCCTGAGGTAGATCTTCTGTCTACTGATGAGCCTGCCCAATCTGCATCAGTGTAGATTTCAATTGTCCTTTTATACCCCTTTTTAAAGAATAATCCTCTTCCTGGAGTATTCTTGAGGTATCTAAGCACCCTATAGACTGCACTAAGATGCTTCTCCTTGGGTGAGTGCATGAATTGACTAATCATACTCACTGCAAAGGCAATGTCAGGACGCGTATGAGATAAGTAGATTAGTTTACCAACCAATCGCTGATATTGTTCTTTATCCACCTCATTCCCATCTTCAATACCTAACTTGGTATTAGGTTCCACAGGTGTCTCAGCAGGTTTACACCCTAACATTCCTGTTTCCAACAAAAGATCTAGAACATATTTCTTTTGTGTTAGAGTGATGCCTGTTTTGCTCCTAGCAACTTCCATACCAAGGAAATATTTGAGAGTGCCAAGGTCTTTGAGTTCAAATTGAGCTGCTAGAAATTTCTTCAAGGTGTTCAATTCCTCAATATCATCACCTGTAAGAATTATATCATCTACATATACAATAAGAATAGCAATTTTACCATCCTTAGAGTGTTTGTGGAAGAGAGTATGATCAGTCTGTGCTTGAATGAAGCCTCTTCTTTTGACTGCTTGTGTGAATTTGTCGAACCATTCTCTGGGAGACTGTTTCAATCCATATAGAGACTTTTTTAGTTTACACACTGATTCATTTCCCCTTTCAAAACCAGGTGGAGGATCCATATAGACTTCTTCATGTAAGTCACCATTTAGGAATGCATTCTTCACATCTAACTGTTGCAGAGGCCAATCTAGATTGGCAGCAAGAGATAAGAGAACTCGGATGGTATTGACTTTAGCAACCGGAGCAAAAGTCTCATGATAATCTATCCCATGAGTCTGAGTGAAACCCTTTGCAACCAATCTTGCCTTGTATCTGTTGATGCTATTATCTGCATTGAATTTTATTGTAAACACCCATTTGCATCCTACTGCCTTTTTTCCTTTGGGTAGGGTCACTATCTCCCAAGTTCCATTTCTTTCTAAAGCATTCATTTCTTCAAAGACAGCATCCCTCCATTTTTTATCATTGAGAGCCTCATGTATATTTCTCGGTATCTTTGTACTATCCAACATAGTATTGAAAGCACGAAACCCTGGGGACAACTTTCCATATGAAATATGATTAGAAATAGGATGAGTAGTACAAGATCGAGTACCTTTTCTGAGAGCAATGGGCAAGTGTAGATCATTTTCACCATGACACTCAAGTATTGGGGTGCTGGAACTAGAACATGGTTCAGAATCCTGGCAGTGTAGAGGCTCTGGGTTATTCACACTTTGAGGAGGCTTTCGCCTGCTATAATCTTGTCCCCATTTTGAGGAGGCTCCTGATGGTGAGGATTATGTAGCTCCCCCTGTTTCCAAAAGTAGAGGTAATACTGTGGCATTAATAGGTTCCCATGACTGATCTTCATCTACTCCTATAGACTCCCCCTGAAGAGAAGTCGAGGGGAAGAAAGGGTCATTCTCAGAAAAAGTGACATCCATAGAGACAAAGACCTTACGAAGAGAGGGTGAATAACACTTATAGCCACGTTGAGTAGGAGAATAACCAATAAAGACACACTGGAGAGACTTAGGATCAAGCTTAGACCGTTGATGGGAGGGAATATGGACAAATACAACACAACCAAATAACTTGAGAGGTAAGGAGGAGACACCTCGGAAGGAAGGGAAGATACGAACAAGACTAGAAAGAGGAGACTGAAATTTCAGAATGCGAGATGGCATTCGATTTATCAGATACGAGGCAGTGAGAACTGCCTCTCCCCAAAGATATTTAGGAACACTCGTGGTAAACATAAGAGCCCGAGCAACTTCAAGGAGATGTCGGTTTTTTCTTTCCGCAACTCCGTTTTGTTGGGGTGTGTCAGGACACGAGCTTTGGTGAAGGATGCCATGTTGGGAAAGATATTCTCCAAGAATAGAGTTAAAATACTCTTTGCCATTATCTGTACGAAGAATTTGTATAGCAACTTGGAATTGGGTTTGAACCATGGCATGAAATTTTTTAAACACGGATGCAGCATCGGACTTATCCTTTAGAAGATACACCCAACAAACTCGAGAATGGTCATCAATGAAGGTAATGAACCATCGAGTACCTGAAATATTTTTAACACGGGCTGGACCCCATATGTCGCTATGAATTAAGGAAAATGGGGAAGAGTCATGGTGAACTTTAGAAGGATAATGAGCACGAGTATGCTTGGCAAGTTGACAAATATCACAAGAAAACAAACTTGGACTTTTATTAATAAATAAGTTTGGCAACAACTTCTGAAGATAAATAAAATTTGGATGGCCTAGCCTACGATGCCACAGCATAACATCATTACATGAATCAAAAGGAAACATAGAGTTTTTTTCTACGAAAACAGCTTCATGAGTCACATCCTCCTCAAAGTAGTAAAGTCCACCATCCTCTCTAGCACTGCCAATCATCCTCTCCGAGTCCTGTTCCTGAAAAACACAACCATGTGGAAAGAATTTAGCAAAGCAATGCAACTCAGAGGTGAGCTTGCTAATGGAAATGAGATTACAAGTCAGAGAAGGAACATAAAGAACTGATGTCAAAGTAATCAGCTCAGAAAGTTTAATGGTTCCGTGTCCCGCAATCTAGGAAAAGCTGCCATCGGCGATCTTGACCCGAGAAGGTTCAGAATATGGAGTGTAAGAACAAAACAAGCCAAGATTACCTGTCATATGATCAGAGGCTCCAGAATCAAGGATCCAATGATTTTGACTATCAACATGGAAAGTTGTACCTTGCTGGACCACATGACTAGTGGCCTTAGGAGGTTGCTCGTGGTAATAAAAAGAGTGTTTTGAGGAAGCCATGAATAAAAAGAGAAGGGTTGACCGTTGATGAAAAATCAAGTTTTGTAAACTTTTGATCTGACCTCTGGAACAGGAAGGGGAGAAGCCGGCGAGAAGGTCTGTGCAAGTCGCGACGGAAAAAAAACGTCTGGAAGGCGGCGCGTGGTGGCGCGTGCAGCGGCTGACGGCGATGGGTCCAGCGGCGGTCGACTCGTCGGATCCTTCTGAGTCGAATGGTCACCTCACTTTTTTGATCGGAGGTCAGTAAACTAGGTTTCTGTGTTGGACAGATTCAAGGCGGTGTTTAGGAGGTGTTTGGCGGTGATGGAAGTGTTTGGATGGTTATTTCAGATTTGAATTAGGGTAGGAACGAACCCGCTCTGATACCATATTGAAAAGAAGTTTTTGTATATTGATATTGAATAAATTACATGAGTGAGTATTTATACAAGAAAGAATCGCTAAGAATGACTAAGCGATGACTAATCAATCCTATCACAATCCTAATCACAATCAATTCTAATCAATCACAATTAATCCTAATCAATCATAATCAATCCTAATCAATCATAATCAATCCTAATTAATAGGAAATAAAAACGGAAACATGTTTGAATTCTAATTTTCTACAAATAGAATTGACACACATGACATGATTATCTGCTGCATTGCACTATTTTAGAACTGATGATGATAAATTGCTTTTGAACTTATATTGCACATGTAAGTGAGCTTGGGGTGGAAGATCCTTGAGGACCCCTTGCCTTACTGAGATTTCTTGTTTAGAGATCTCACCCGACGTTTGGGGAATGCTTATTTCAGGTTCAGGTAGTATGGCGACTGATGCCTCTAGCGGTAGGAGGCCAGAGCTTAGTTGATAATATTGTTGTTAGTTATGCTGGCATGTATGAATGCTGGATTTGGATGCTGTTTATATTTTCTGCACTTATATGATTATTTGAGTTGAGACTTATGTTGGGCTTTGTTGCCTTATTTGGCTGAGCATGAGAGTTGTCCATGCCACTATGTTGTTAGTACTTTTGAGTTGAGTCGTATAAACTGCTAGTTGGTCCGGTCTACGTGTTGTAGCTCCGTGACTAGAGACATAATTATGTTATTTTAATTAATGAGGTATTTCAGTTAGCTGTTTATTGCAATGTACATACAGGCGATGTTTTGAAAATGGTTAAGTAATCAAGTTGGTAATGATTAATGTCATCATAATTGAAAAGAAAAAGATATTACGCATTTTTAATTAAGCGCAGCTTAATACGATAGTATGATAACATTACCGGATATATACGGGGTGTTACACCATAGATGAATGTAATGAATTCCTCCTTACCCGAACTCTTCCATAAAACTTTCGTGCGTAAAAACTGGTGCTTAGATGACAAGATTGAGATATGGACATCCCTTTCATTCCACAGGACCCATAGCCCACCAGAGAAACCGATTGGGTCTTGCTTATGGTAGCTATCAAAGCCAAACTTTTTTATTTTTCTAGCAGCCTTCAGCCCACTAATTCGGGTCTCAAGGAGCCCAAGGACTTTGATGTCATGTTGTCTTACGAAATCCCTTACAAGGAAAGTCAACCCTTTTTTATTTTCTCCTCTACAGTTCCAAGTGCAAACACTCATTAAAACCAACAAAAAGAGGAGATCAGACAAAAGTCTGGGGCTTAGTCAGAACGATAGGGGGAGAGACCACCCACGGTGGCTATAGGGATGTCGAGATCCTTGACATATCTTCCATTTGGGGCATCACTCTTCACCTGCAGGATTTCCTTCTCTTTATCTTTCCTACTTTGGTGTTTACTAATGTCTGTAAGTAAGCCCTGTGGTTTCAGGATTGTCCTGACGTTGTCAACCCTTATCCCTTTTGTGACTAGCACCACTTTACATCTAGGATGACTCTGCTGGTTTATGGTGGGTGAACCCCCTTTTTACCAATCTTGTTGATTCTTTGGGTTTTGGTGAGGCCCCTTCCTGGGAACTTCACTCCTATTCTCTCCTCAATACACATCTTGCTATTTTCTCCCTCCAAGGTACCCATCGTATGAGGCATAGCTGAAGGTTGTACAGCTGTCAGAAGAATGGGATCAGTATTTCCAACGAGTATGTCCAAGGAAGCCTCGTTTGCAGTACTAGGTTTATGTGACCCGTCCCCTTCACCTTTGGGCTGGTTCAAGATTCCATGCTGCATGTTCGCTGCGGGGATGTCAGGACCTCGTAGACCTTTTTTTGAAAAAATTCTTGGGGTTCTGCTCGCCTGAGCTGCCTTCGCCAGAGTTTCCAGGTTTCTCCGTCTCCTGTTTGGTCTCTTGACCACCGTCCAGGATCCAAAGGCGTTCTCTTCTTCCTGAGCATTAACCTCATCTTCCCTGACCTCCTTCTCCTTCGAAGAATTCCCATTTTCTTCTTCTCTTCTTAGTGTAGCTTCACGCCCCTCATGGCTGTTACCACTTCTCTGGATACAAGTCTCCTTGCGATGCCCATATTGGCCACAAGCAAAGCATATCCTGTGTAAGCCTTCATAACCGACATGGTAGACCTTGCCAGCAAACTTGAAATGGGAGAGAAGGCTTCTCGAAAGATCCACCTCCACACAGATGCGGGCAAATTTAGCTCTCTCAGTTACCTCCTCTTCTACACCTTCAACCTTCTTCAGAGAGTTTTTATCTATTTTAAGCGGTTTACCAAAAAGACTAGCTATCCTCTAGAGGTGAAGGCATGAATATAGCTCAATCGGTAGACCCGGGATCCTAAGCCAGACCGCAAGCTTCTTTACGGCTTCGTCATAAGGGTCAAATAAGGGCTTCCACCGCTGCACTACGACATAGTGATCTGCCACTATCCATGGCCCTTCATGCAATACGTGCATGTAGTCATGCTCTTCGTTGAACCGTATGAGAATGAAGCCATTATCCAGGTCAATCAAATTATAACTCCCTACCAGAGCCCACATCTTCTGTAATCTACCCATTAGAAACCGTAGGTTAATGCGCTTACCTTACTGTTTGATGATCAAGGCCTTTTTCCACCCTGTTGGATATCCTGTTTCAGTTGGCTTTTAGATACTTTGTAAGTAGGGAAAAGCGGATCCTCAGGTTCCTCATACTGTAGCTCCTCTAGCAAATCCTCCTCCTCCTCTTTCTCTCTACTACAACTCTTCCACATCACATCTTTCTCGCAGGAGTCACCCACACCATTGAGGACAAGTAGTTTGTCTCTGTACAAGACCATCTTACCCCCTTGGCCTGTAGGTGGAACCAAAACTTTCTCAGCACAGTTTGTTGTAGAAGCAACCTGGTTATTCTTTGACGAGAGCTCGAACTGAATCTCCTTAACCACTGTAACTCCCTCGCACCGATCCCCAGCTGCGTCGATAGCTGAAACTTCTAAACGATCCTCATTTCGAAGACTCAACTCTACTGCCTCCTTACTCCCAGGACACACCATTGTACTTCCCAAAGGGCCACACTCTTTGAACTTAACGTGCATGGTCGGAGAACAAAGCTAGGACTTACATTTCACATCTGGTTTGTTGACATTGTTTTAGGTTAATAATAGTTTAGTAGTACAATGCTGCCTCTGGTAAGATATACTTTTATCGGAAGGAATTCTACTTTCCAACTTTGATATTTTCCAATGGTCGCACTGTGTTGGCTCAATCCGTGTTGTCTAGTATTCCTTCTTATTCAATACAGTCTTGTATCCTCCCTATTAATACCTGCTTGCAGGTGGAGAGAAGGATTAGAGACTTCATCTGGGGCTCTTCACAAGATAAAAGGAAACTCCATGGCACCGCTTGGGATAACATTTGCAGAAGCAAGAAAAGAGGGGATTTGGGGATTAAGAAGATGCGCACGTGGAACCAGGCTTTCATCATGAAACTTGGTCACGGTCTTCTAACCCAACGCCACTCCTTATGGGTCAAAGTCCTAAAGAGCAAGTATAGAATGGAGGAGGATCTATTGTCTGAACCAAAAGCTTGCAAAAATTCCTCGCATCTGTGGAAAGGAATAGTTAGATGCTGGGCGTCGATCTCGGGAGGCACCCGCATCCAAATTGGTAATGGTGAAAATACAAAGCTTTTGGCATGACAAGTGGGTTCTAGATTGCCCTACCCTGCACACACTTGTCAATACAAGTACCCCTCTGGCGACGAACCACTGGTCAGTCAGGAATTTTGTCTCCCCTGCAGGTACTTGGGACTGGGGTACGTTGAATGACCTCTTGCCAGATTTTATCGGTGCTAAGTTGGCCAACATCCTCCCACCTGCGCATTTGGATGGTCAGGACATGGTTATCTGGTCCCCCTCAAGAGACCACTTGTTTACAGTGAAATCCTCTTATGATATCCTTTCCATGGACAACCTGCAAGGGAATTCTGTAGCTTCTGGTGATTGGGACAATATCTGGGATTGGGATGGACCTAATAGGATCAGATTTTTTCTTTGGCAATTGAAGAATAATATCCTACTAACTAATGCTAGAAGAGTAGAACGTCATCTTGCTGATTCTGCATTATGCAGCAGATGCCTTCTACAAGTGGCATCATCCTATCATCCAAGTTTTTTGTGGAAAATTTAGCGGCTGCCCGTAATCTCCTTTGTCAAACTGGCATCATGCAGAATTGTAGAACAACAATCCATATTGGCTGGCAATTCCCGTTGCATGATTGGATCAAGGTCAATGTCGATGGGTCTAGTATTAGTATTAATGTGAGAATCGAAATCTAGCTTTGGTGGAGTCATGAGAGACGCTTCAGGTAGATGGATCTTGGGTTTTTGTGGTAACCTGGGTCATGGTAACTCCCTAGCTGCTGAAGTTAGAGGGTTCTGGGAAGGTCTCCAACAAGCTTGGAAGGCTGGTTTCAAGAAGATCTGCTTATTAGGTGACTCTCTGGTGGCTGTCAACCTCATCAAAAATGGTTGTCAAGATTCACACCCTCTGGCTCATTCCATCAACAGAATTCGACTTCTGATCAAGAATGATTCGGAGGTAGTGGTTTCGCATACCCTTCGCGAAGGCAATATGGTAGCCGACTACATGGCCTCCTATGCGTACCAGTATACAGACTGGAATATCCAAGTACTCAGGGAACCACCAGTTGGATGTAGGATCTTTATTGATAGAGATGTAATGGGCATCTGTTGCCCGAGGAGGCTCTGTAGGATGTAGTAGTAGCTTCTTTTTTCTTTTTGCTTGTTTGTTACCTTCGTTTTCAAAAAAAAGAATTGTACGGGAGACAAACGTCAAACTAGCTCCTGCTTAATGGTGTTAGTTTTTGAGACACTACAAATGGATTTTATTCTTTAGGCCAAATCAATTTGATACAAAATTGAGATCTATTATTATTATTTTTTTTATTTTTATTTTTTGGTACATTGTCAGGAGATATCCCCATTCAACCTTCTCCGGGCACCATGCCCTCGGAGTACGGGCCGTTTGGGCTAGCCCCTCATTGTAACAGTGGGTGCACTAAGCTTCGCAACCGGAGAAAGGACGAGACTAATCCTCCGATCGAAGATTTTTGGCTTATTTGCCAACTGAGCTACCCTTGCGGGTTTATTATTTTATTTTAATTAGCTAGCAAAATTCCATTTGACTCTCATGACTTTCTAAAGTTTACGTTTGGTATGGCAGTAAAAAACGGATATTACTGCATGTACATAAACTACATCAAAGCCGAAAGGAAAAAAGTAAGAGAAAAAAAAAAGGTATTAAACATTGCATAAGACAAATATCGTATTTGTTTTCTTTTTTGTTAATCCTTTAGCATTTTAGGCTTCTCGTAAATATTCCTTTCCATGAATGCCATGGCTTCTTGTATATTAAAGAAATGAGGATTTTTCTAATGACCGTACAGAGAACACCAATTACGTACGGAATCAGAAAATCAATAATATATAATAATAAAAAAAACCTAGTTAGAAAAACTAAAACATTTAAGGGGAAATGATTGTCTGCCGTTACATAAAAATTTTCTTTTTTCCTATACAGCCATCGAACCTTGTGCTTTGTTTTTTTCTTTTTTTTTTCTTTTGAAACTTGTGGGGCCCGTTTATATGTCTCAGCCATCGAACCTTGTGCTTTGTATTTTTCTTTTGAAACTTGTGGGGCCCGTTTATATGTCTCAGTAGGAAAAAAAACATATCATCTGTCACATAAGAAAATGCAATCCTAAAATTTAAAACGTAGTCATATATATATGAGAAAAGTTTTTCTCAAGTTACATAAAATTTTTTATCTCATGTCATAGACACATCGCAATCCGAGCCAGCATTTCTTTTTCTTTTTTCTTTTCTTTTAACCGTGGAACCCACCCAATTATGTCTCTACATGAGATAATATTATCTCATCTAACATGAGAAAAGCATTGCCCTATATATATATATTGAGAATTTATTATTCCAAACTAGTGTGACTCTACGGTCACTAAAAGTTTAAAAACCACATGCGACTTACAAAACGAACACATTATTCATCAAACTTCTGAAAGTGTAAAAGAACTAGAAACAGTGATCTGATCACTTGCAGCTTGGAAGGGGGGATCCACACAAGCACTTGTTATGAAAATATGTATCAAAAGTCTTAAGACTGCCACCCTTTGGAATCTCACCACAAAGCCTATTGTAGCTCACATTGAAAATGAATATATTTTCCATTCCCACAGGCAGGTTCCCATATATCTGATTGTGACTCACATCCAACGTGTCTAGTGTCTTAGTCAATTCCAATTTTCCCATATCAAATGCAAACTTGTTCCAAGAAAGGTCTATAAATACTGTCAATTTGGTGGAACCAAAAAGCATTGAGGCATCACCTTCAAACCTGTTATGAGACAAACTGATATACGATGAGTTCACCCTTAATGCCAAGGACCCGTATGAAGAAGGGATTGAACCTGTGAGTTTGTTGTTTCTAAAGTTTATTACCCAGATATTAGGTAACCTGGAAAGAGATGGAGGGAGTGTCCCAGAGAGGTGGTTGAATGAGAGATCCAAGCTAACGAGGTTTTTCAGTTTGGCGAAGAAGTTTGGTATTGAACCTGATATGCTGGTTGAGCTTATTGTGAGGTATTTGAGATTTGAGATTTTGGATATGGACTCAGGGATTGGGCCTGTGAGGTTTGGTAAGTTGGTTAAATATAGGTCGTCCAAGAAAGGTAGGTTACTAATGGAGGGTGGAATTTGAGAGTTAAGTTCATTGTCGAATGAGATAGTTAGAGAGCCAACACGTTTATTATGGGGTAAGCAATTCACACCGTACCAAGTACTAGTGTGGCAGCAATCAGCGTCTGGTTTCCATGAGGAGAGAATGGTTGGGTTGTTGAGTTCTTTCTTTATTTGGAGAAGGACTCTTCTGTCTTCTGGGTTGCACCCTTTCGATGCAGCATGAGAGAGCAAAATGAACAGGAGAAACAATGTGCTTTTCATTGTGTTTGTTTTATTGGGTGATTTTGAGTTTGGGGTGAGAAACATGGAGGGGAATGTTGGATTATATAAAGGTATAGGAATAGCAAGTTAAGGTGAAAAGGCATTGCATCCATTGTATAAACTGTAAAGTGACTAAAGTAGTCTAAAACTGGCGAGCTCATTGGAATATATCCATATTACTATGGCCTAGGAAGCTTATTTAATCATTGTGTCTGAAAGTGAGATACAAGTCAAACTCAAGGGGAATGATAGTTTTTGCGACCCTAGAAGTATTCTTTTCTATGGACCAAATCAAGTTGAAGCAAAGTTTGAAATCTATAATTATACTTTTAATAGCTAGCAAAATCACATTGGACAACCATTTTTTACCCTTTAAGAAACTTTAAAACACTAGGCAACATGAATAGACATAAGATGCTCAATCTCCTCACATGCAAGACAATTATGCTTTTTACCCACCAAGATTTCGTTCAATACGAAAGATTGGACCAAGTTCTAACCTAGGTGTTGTTTCGCTTCCAAATCTGTGGTTCCTCCAACTTGCTGTACACAATAACATATGATGACCCCACGATGCAGGATATCAAATTTGGCAGCCACGATTGTGTGTCACTGTTTCATAATGCTAATTAAAGACATAAATCACTTCACATTTTCATTTTTTATCGTTTAATAATTTTTTCTTACCTCGTCATTTACAGCTAGACTACGATTTGTTCACTTATTCTAAATAATGTGAGGAGATATATATTTTTTAAAGACGTGTAAAAAGTATATTTTTTCAAATAATAAAAATACGGTGATCGCTTAACGACGCACGTGTATCATTTAACTAGCATATTAATTTATATAATTTGACCAAGCACAAGTTTAGCGGGTCTTAACCCAGGGCGTTGTTGCTAACTCCGTTTTTTAGCATCACCGCATGCTTGCCCAACCCGGATCCATTAATGTTGTGACTCGTGACTATTGTTGAGCAGGAAGCGAACTGCAATGGACCGGTTTTTCTGGACCGGTTCACCGAGGCTTTGCATCATTACTCCAGCTTGCAGCCGTTGGACCACAAGCCACTTATGCTTGGATGGTTTGATTAAACTGCAAAGTTGAATTAGGTTGTGTTTAGATTAGTTTTTCTTAGGCAAAAACTACTTCTTTTTTTTTTTATAAAAACAAAACGCACTTATACTAAAAATTTCGTTTGGATGTCTTCTTTAAAAGACACATAAGTTATAAAAAAAAAAAATAGTCAAAAACCTGCATTTATTGAAAGCTAAAAATTTTAGCTTAAACAAAACAGAAGTCAAAAGCCAAATAATTTTCTAAAAAAATAAATATATTTTTTAAAAATCTAAACAACTTTAACTTTGTGAATGATGTTATTTAATTTTTTACTTCCCAACAATAATAAATAATTCTTCTAAAATTTTTCAATGCATAGATATCAAAATGTTATGTGGAAAAAAAATCGGACATCCAAGCCAAAAAATCACCTATTAATTTTTGTTTTAAAAAGGAACCACCGAAACGAGATCACATTATATTATATTATCATTTTTTCAAAAATATTTTTTAAAAAACTACTCTCTTTCACTTCTATTGTCACACACACACACACACACACTCATTTATTATGTTTACGAGCTTCTATTTCTCTTCAATGGAGTTAGATGTTTGCTTGTTCTATTTTTTACAATTTCTCTCTTATTATGTCTACGAGCTTCTATTTCACACACACACACTTACACTCATTATGTTTACGAGCTACGAGCTTCTATTTCTCTTCAATGGAGTTAGATGTTTGCTTGTTCTATTTTTTACAATTTCTCTCTTATTATGTCTACGAGCTTCTATTTCACACACACACACACTTACACTTATTATGTTTACGAGCTTCTATTTCTCTTCAATGGAGTTAGATGTTTGCTTGTTCTATTTTTTACAATTTCTCTCTTATTATGTCTACGAGCTTCTATTTCTCTTCAATGGAGTTAGATGTTTGCTTGTTCTATTTTTTACAATTTCAAGATTTTTAAAAAGAAGATTGTATTTGGTATTGGTTTGAAAATAACTCAGATGATTCTGGGTTTAAACGCTTTTATAATACCATTGTTGCAAATTTGAACTGTATTTGTGAGAGATAAAATATGTCAAATGAGGTGTTACTGCATAGATCTTGAAAAGTCATGTGGAATAATTTTTTTTTACCTAATTCGGATAACTAAGTAAAAAATTATGGTCTTCCAAAGTTTTACGATTCGTAAATTGACTTTTTGTGCCACGTTCAACACTAGACGAATCACGCCTAAATTAAGCGTGAATGCCTCGCGAGTCACGCCTAACTTAGGTGTAAACATTCACGTCCAATTTGGGCGTGAATAAGTGTTATAGATTTGTAAATAATTTTAAAACACTTATATATTCGTAATTATTTATTAAAATAATAATATTTTAATTTTTTTTCCCTTCTAAAATAAATAAGATATAAAAGCAGCTTTTTTATTGCAATAAGGAAAGTCAAAGTAAAGGATAGCTTGCTCTTGTTTTCTTTTGTTCCTTTCTTCTCTTACTTTACATGTCAGGAGTCGTTCCCTCTAACAAATTATCACTTATTGCATATATACTAATATTTAGGCTTAATCTATTTAAAAAAAGGTGGAACAATTGCTGTTCTGCAATGAAAAACGAAATAGATGGGAGTGACATTTCGTCCTATATAATCATTAGTAGGGATGAAAGTGGGCTGAGTTAGACCGAGCTTTGTGATAAGTGTCAAAGACACTATATTTTTAATGTCTAATATAGTTCAAATAATAATTAATATGATTAAAAATATAGTGTTAATTAATAAAATCTTAAGGAATATTAAAATACCAACAACTAGATAAGATTCTAACTTTTTTTTATTGTTTCAGGTTGTTTCATACTAGAAAGAAGAAATTACTAATCTGATGAGGAGAAGGCAGTTTGCACCAGCTAAAGATAAATCAAAAATCAAGAAAATCAAGAATTAATAAAAATTAATTCTTCCTCGCTCTGCTGCTGGCTTCAGCGAGAACATGAGCGAGAAGTTTAATTAAGCTCGCTCTGTTGCTTGCTTTAGCGAACACAACAGCGAGTGTAACACCCCCTGTTAACCCGGTTTGTTAACATATCATCGTATTAAGCCACACTTAATTTTAAAATGCGGAATATCTTTTTCTTTTCAATTATGACGTCATTAATCTTATCCAAGTTGATTAATTAATCAATTTTCATAAAACATCGCCTGTATGTAAATTGCAAAGACAACTAACTAGAATACCTCAATATATAAATAAAGTGAGTATCTAAGTCACGGATCTACAACACGTAGTCCGGACAATATCCTGATGTATTATTACAACTAGAATCCGAACAACGACATAACCAAGTCAAGTGGCATGGACAATCCTCATGCTCACCAAATAAACAACGTAGGCAACAAGGTCTCAACAAAGAAATCCATAAATAAAGCTACAATCATAAAGCAACAAACAGGATCCAGCATCCAGGTATAACAGCATAAGCAGCATAAGCAGATATCATCAATCAACTAAGCTCTGGCCTCCTGCCACTAGAGGTCTCAACCCCCGCATTACCTGAACCTGAAATGGTGCCCCAAACGTGGGGTGAGATCTCTAAAAAGAAATCTCAGTAAGACAAGGGGTCCTCAAGGATTTTCCACTCCAAGTTCACTTACATGTGCAATATAAGTTCAAAAGCCATTTAACAATATAAGTTCCAAAATAGTGCAATGCAACAGATAATCATGTCATGTGTGTTTATACTATTCTATTGATAAGAGAAGTGCAGGAATACATCTATTACCCACACAGTATCAGCCCATGCTGTACCAGCCCATACTGTATTCGCCCACAGGATCGCCTCATGACCTCCTGTGTAGGCGTCAGACCACATACATATCATAAAGTATTTGCACTTAACAGCTCCATAGCATTTCATAAAACAGTACATGAAAACACATTATGCATATAAACCATCCCCCCATGAGACATGGTGGGACATACAATGGCTAAACTGAGGACACGAAAGCTTACCTTGCAAGCTAACAATCCAATGCCAAGAGTCCACAATATCTCAGAGTCCACAAACAGCAAGATCACAATCTGTTTGGACCAACAATATTATCAATATTTAGGCACAACAAGCATACATATTTAGCTGCTCACAACAAGCATACATATTAGGCACAACAAGCACCCTCACAACAAGCATACAATAAAATCGAGCAAATAAATCAGAATATACCTCTCTCTGAAGTCAGGATACAGCCGAAGAAGCTTGTCCTCTCGCTCCCAGGTACACTCCTAAGGAGTTCTTCCTGTCCATTGAACCTTGACCATCGGAATGATCTTGCTCCTTAGCTGCTTCTCGCCTCGATCGAGAATCCTAACTGGTCCGACGGGAGTTTTCAAGTTCTCCTGAACCTCCACATCATCTGGTTGCACCACGTGCGAAGGATCCGATACGTACTTGCGAAGCTGAGACACGTGAAACACGTCGTGGATGTTGGCTAAGTTCGGAGGCAAGGCAAGTCGGTAGGCAACAGGTCCTACTCTACCAAAGATCTGATAGGGCCCAATAAATCGTGGGCTCAGCTTCCTCACTCTGAGTGCCCGTCCAACACCGGTGACAGGTGAAAGTCTCACAAACACGTGCTCACCCTCACTGAACTCCAGTGACAATGCTTAACATCATAATAGCTCTTCTGGGGATTCTGCGCCTGCTTCAACTTTTCCCTGATCATCTGGAACTGCAGGGTGGTATCTTGGACAAAGTCCAAGCCAAACAACTCACGATCTCCAACCTCAGACCAGCAGGTAGGAGTACGACACCTCCTACCATACAACGCCTCGTAGGGTGCCATGCCCAGACTAGCATGGAAACTGTTGTTGTACGAAAATTCCACAAATGGCAGGTACCTATCCCATGTTGAACCCTGCTCCAATGTGCAAGCCCTCAACATGTCCTCTAATGTCTGGATGGTCCCCCCAGTTTGTCCGTCAGTCTGAGGGTGATAGGCTGTACTCAGTCTCAACTGAGTACCAAAAGCTTCCCACAGCGCCTCCCAGAACCGAGATGTGAACTTCGAGTCCCTGTCACTGATGATACTCTCGGGCACCCTGTGAAGCCTCACAATCTCGCGAACATACAGTTTGGCCAACTGCTCTATAATGAAGCTCACCTTCACTGTAAGAAAATTGGCAGACTTTGTCAACCTGTCCACAATGACCCATATAGAGTCGCAGCCAACCTGAGTCTTCGACAAACCCACCACGAAGTCCATGGAAATGCTCTCCCATTTCCATTCTGGAATCTCTAGAGGTTGAAGCTTACCAGACGGCTTCTGGTGTTCTATCTTCACTTTCTGGCAAATCAAGCATTTAGAGACATAAACAACTATGTCCTTCTTCATGCCCGGCCACCAATAGTTTCTCTTCAAGTCCTGATACATCTTGGTAGCACCAGGGTGGACAGTAAACTGGCCCTTATGAGCCTCTGTGATCACCTCAACAGTCAACGGACCTCGAGGAACCACAATCCTCTTCTGAAAAGTCAACAACCCATCCTCATTCCAAGACACTCCGTCCTGGTTCTTCACGTAATCAAGGCACTCTCTCTGCACTTGCGCCTCTTTGATTTTTTCCATGAGCTCGTTCTCCACTTGCACGGTTTCCATTTCGAGAAGTGCACCCCCAAACAAGGAAGTCACTGTTAGATCTCAAAACTACTCAATGATGTCATAATCACCCATGGTCAAACTGGATAGACTCACGGATTTCCGACTCAAAGCATCAGCTACCACATTGGCCTTGCCAGGATGGTACTTCAACTCAAAGTCGTAGTCCTTCAGATACTCCATCCATCTCCTTTGTCTCATGTTCAGCTCCTTCTGGTCAAATAGATACTTCAAGCTCTTATAGTCACTGAACACCGCAAACTTCATCCCAAACAGGTAATGCCGCCAAATTTTGAAAGCAAACACAATAACAGCCAACTCTAAATCATGAGTCGGGTAGTTCTCCTCATGAGGCTTCAACTGCCTCAAAGCATAGGCGATCACTTTGCCCAACTGCATCAACACACATCCAAGCCCCTTTCCGGAAGCGTTGGTGTACAACTCGACTTCCTCAGCAGGATCAGGAAGGACCAACACAGGTGCAGTAGTTAGTCTCTCCTTCAACTCCTGTAAACATTCCTCACACTTGTGAGTCCACACAAATGGAGTCTCCTTGCGGGTAAGGCGAGTCAATGGCAGAACCAGCATGGAAAATCCCTTGATGAACCTCCGGTAATACCCTGCCAAACCCAGAAAATTCCTCACTTCGGTTACCGTCTTGGGCCTCTCCCAATCTAGCACGGCCTTAATCTTGTTCGAGTCAACTACAACTCCTTATGCAGAAATCACATGGCCAAGAAACTTCACAGACTTGAGCCAAAACTGACATTTCGAAGGCTTAGCATAAAGCCTTTTCTCTTTCAGCACTTGCACCACAATCTTCAAGTGCTCAACATGCTCCTTCTCCATCTTGGAGTAAATCAAAATGTCGTCAATGAAGACAATCACAAACTGATCCAGGTACGGCTGGAAAATCCTGTTCATGTAATCCATGAACACTGCGGGTGCATTTGTGAGTCCAAAAGGAATCACCAAATACTCATAGTGACCGTATGTCGAACGAAACGCGGTCTTCGGGACGACTTCTGACTTTACCCAAATCTGATGGTATCCGGACCGGAGATCAATCTTCGATTACACAAAAGCACCCTTAAGTTGAACAAGCTGACCAGTGCTTCCCATAGAGACACACTCGGTCGAATGAAGCCCTTCCCTGAAAGGTTCTCATGTGCTTCTTCAACTCAGCCAACTCTGGTGGCGACATCCGACACCAGCCAATAAAATGCTACCTCGAGGAACTCCCTCACCACAGGAATGCCAGCGATATCCTCTTGTGTCCCACTCACCAAACCTCGCAACATCACATAGCCAAATGCCCATGCTCTCAAGTCCCTCCTAGTCTGCAGGACTGAAATGAACGGCGAGGAACTGGCTGTGGACCCACACGGAGACATCACCACTCTCTTGGCACAACAATCAATCAAAGCACAGTTTCTGGACAGCCAATCCATGCCCAGAATAATCTCAAGGTTGGCCATCGGCAATCCTATCAGATCCACCGAGAACTCACAGCCATCCCACTAAAATGGCACATCGCGATGAATAGTGGAGGAATCACACCTTTCTCCGGTGGCGGTGGTCACCCGCAACGGTGGAGAAAGAACAGACATGGGCAACTCAAGCCCCACAATAATCGGGGTAGCAATCAAGGATGCGTAGCCCCGGAGTCAAACAATACATCAACAGAAGATCCACTAATGGAAACAGTACCTCTAACCAGGTTCGGAGCTCGGTCCGACTGCTGACGATCCAAAGTATACACTCGCCTCGTGGCAGGTGGCACCTCTGGTGCCGCTGTAGGTGGAAGGGAAACCATCCGCAATGGAACTTCCTGAACTGCTGCAGCTCTCGCCGTCGATGACAGACACTCTCTAGCATAGTGGCCCTCCTTGCCACACTGGAAACAGATAGTCTGACTGGTAGCACACGGCCCCAAATGAACCTTCCCACAACCCAAGCATCTGGAGTAGGAGGTCTCGCTGAACTCCCCTGAGTGAAACTCCTCTTGAACTGACTAGGCGCCTACCTAGCAGCCAACTGCTTCCCTTTGCCTTTGCCAGCAAACTTCCTGTCCTTCCAGGAAGTGGAACTACCAGCTACCTTCGTCTCAGCCGCCTTGGCCCTCTTGGCCTTACTCGAGTTACAGAAATCCTCAATATCCCGACACTGCTGCACCAGTGTCCCGAAGTCTCTAGAAGCAGACCCCGCAAGGTAACCAGCAATATCCTCACTAAGACCCCTGCGGAACTTAACAGCCAAGAAAATAGGAGTAGGTCTCTCCATCTGGAAGTGCGCAAACTTCACTAGCTCATTGAAATTGGCCAGGTACTCATCAACAGGCAGCGAGCCTTGCACCAACCTGTCGAACTCTCCTTGTTTCCGCTCCTGCGCATCGTAAGGAAAATACCTCCCAAGGAAGCAATCCTCAAAGAATGGCCATGTCATAACATGACCCTGCATCTCGAACTCATGAGAGGTGTTCATCCACCACTCATGCGCATCGCCCTACAACATATAAGTAGCAAACATCAGCTTCTGCTGATCTGAACACTGCATAAGATCTTATCCAGCGCCTGTAGCCATCTCGCCGCAGCAATAGGATCATAAGACCCATCAAAGGAAGGTGGCTAATGCTTACGGAAAGCATTCAGCCGGCGATCAATCACATCTCTACCCTCCGCAGGCATCAGGAAGACCTGCATCGCCCCAGTCAGGTGGCTGCCATCTCCCATATGGCTCTGACTGTTGTCCTGTAGGCTGGGTGGAGGTGGAGGCGGCGATGGCGGTGGTAACTGACCAACAGTAGGACCAGCTATCATCTCCTCTAACATGACCCTCATCATGGTCATGTTCTCCAAACGGTTCGCCTCAAGAGCATCCTCTGTGGCCTTCTGGTTCGCCTCCCTAACAGCTTCCATCATTGCCACGTTGGCCAACCTAGCAGCCTCCTGCATCTCAGCTAATGCAATCAGGATTGGGTCGGGTTGACCCTCAGCGGTCTCGCGGGTTCTCCTGAAATTTACCATGACTCTGCACAAGTTACACAATTATGAGTTGATCAGGCCCACGCAATGCGATCACATATACATCATCATAATAAAATCCAACGGAGCAAACACACAAGACAGACACAACCAAACATCTTAATTATTGCAATACATACAGGCTTTTCCCTAGAAAGTGCTCTGATACCATAAAATGTAACACCTCGTGTTAACCCGGTTTGTTAACATATCATCGTATTAAGCCACGCTTAATTTAAAAATGTGGAATATCTTTTTCTTTTCAATTATGACGTCATTAATCTTATCCAAGTTGATTACTTAATCAATTTTCATAAAACATCTCCTGTATGTAAATTGCAAAGACAACTAACTGGAATACCTCAATATATAAATAAAGTGAGTATCTAAGTCACGGATCTACAACACGTAGTCCAGACAATATCTTGATGTATTATTACAACTAGAATCTGAACAACGACATAACCAAGTCAAGTGGCATGGACAATCCCCATGCTCACCAAATAAACAACGTAGGCAACAAGGTCTCAACAAGGAAATCCATAAATGAAGCTACAATCATAAAGCAGTAAACAGGATCCAGGATCTAGGTATAACAGCAAAACAGCATAAGCAGATATCATCAATCAACTAAGCTCTGGCCTCCTGCCACTAGAGGTCTCAACCCCCACATTACCTGAACCTGAAATGATGCCCCAAACGTGGGGTGAGATCTCTAAAAAGAAATCTCAGTAAGACAAGGGGTCCTCAAGGATCTTCCACCTCAAGCTCACTTACATGTGCAATATAAGTTCAAAAGCCATTTAACAGTATAAGTTCCAAAACAGTGCAATGCAGGAGATAATCATGTCATGTGTGTTTATACTATTCTACTAATCAGAGAAGTGCAGGAATACGTCTATTACCCACACAGTATCAGCCCATGTTGTACCAGCCCATGTTGTATTCGCCCACAGGATCGCCCCATGGCCTCCTGTGTAGGCGTCACACCACATACATATCATAAAGCATTTGCACTGAACAACTCCATAGCATTTCATAAAACAGTACATGAAAATACATCATGCATATAAACCATCCCCCATGGGACATGGTGGAACATACAATGGCTAAACCGAGGACACGAAAGCTTACCTTGCAAGCTAACAATCTAATGCCAAGAGTCCACAATATCTTAGAGTCCACAAACAGCAAGATCACAATCTGTTTGGACCAACAATATTATCAATATTTAGGCACAACAAGCATACAATTTAAAAACAACGCCCTTCCTTTACGTTTTACGTCTTTAGGCTTCTCACGAAGCCACAAGCCCTTAATCCCTTGATTCTTACTTACATTAATTATTACAGAAGTTCAACTTCATCAATCTAGGGTCCACTAACCCCCAATAGCCTTCTGTATGAACAGTGCAGCTACTGTTCTTCGAAAACCTAGAATATCGAGATATTTGTCGGGTACATATCCAGATATCCCATATCCGGATATCATATCCGGATATCCATATGCGGATATCACAGACCCCATATCCGGATAACAATATCCGGATATCATATCCAGATATTTCGCGACAGAATGCAGTTCTGCATTTTCGCGAAGATATCACTCAAAGGTCCAACTTTTACCATTATTATACGTCCAAGGATCCATTTTTAGGCACATAAAGGTTCATACACTGATTAGTTACTTGTCTAACTCATTTACATGCCAAGACTCAACATTTAAACCAAGAAAAATCATGCTCAAGGTTGATGACACTTACCCAAGCTCAAAACAGAGCAAGAATGTGCTCTTGGAGCTCACACTTCAGCTCCTACAATCTGACTTGCAAAGGCAGCGAAAATGCCAACAAAGCTTGGCCCTTTCTTCACAAGGAAAGCTTCTTGAAGCTTCACAAGCCAAGAACAAGACTCCTCAACACCCAAACTACCAAGTCAGCCCTTAGACTCTTCCCAAACAGCACCCCCAACTCAACACCAGCTGAAACTCACCCTCTCCAAGCACTCACTCTATGTTTACAAGGAGAAAGAGGAATAAATCAAGGAGAAAATGCTTCAAGGCTCACAAAATGAAGCAATAGGCAATGGAACAGTGTTTAGAGAACCTCAGCCGCCCAAAGTCACGTAGGAATAGAAGGTCTAGGGTTTTGTGCCCAAAGAATAAGTATATATAGTCACTTAAGCCATAATCGCACTGTATTAGCGCTAATTGCTACGCTTAACAATTTAATCACAAACTTTGGAATCTGAATCTACTCATTTTTACGTGTTTTATCATATTTTTATTTTATTTTTTGCAGCACATTTCCGGTACGCGCTTTTCCATAGCCAGTATCAGTTCTGGCACCAGTTCTCATTATTTTAATTTGAAACTTGTTTTCCTAGTCCTATATAATATTCTAGGAATATTCATGCGCTTATTATAATTTTCTAAGATACTTTTTCGGTACGCATTTATACTGAGTAACAGAACCGGTATCTGCACTTTTCATCAGAAAAGCGACTTTCAACATTATTAATCACTTACCATATTTATTTAAGCCTCATAATAATTATTAGGGTCAATTATGGAATTATTTTCTAATTTTCACATCTAATTAATTAATTTCCTTAATTAACAGTGCAGGTTCTTACAGAGAGGAACGAAAAATTGCTCGTTGAGCAGCTCGCTTCAGCGAGCTGGCCCCAAAATTAAAGGCTCAATTTAAGTCTTTAAATAGAACGAGACGAAACCTTCAGAAACTAGATTCGGAAGACAGAAGAAAGCAAAGACTCTAGAGACAAAGGCAGAATAGGAGGAAAAATTTTGGAGCAGAATTCTACAGGAGAAGAAGAAGATCATCAAAGCTTCATCACTTGGTCATCATTAATCAAGTTTTGTCATGAACTCTTTTTATTTTTCATCATATTTTTATTATGAATTTATGAATATGTTAGCCTAAATTCATTTATGTAGTTAGGATTATGGATCCGATGTGAATCCTAGTTATGATTTAATTTGATTTCTTTAATAAATTGTTTTAGTTATTTGTGTTTTACCTTGCATGAATTTCTATATCCTTGTATGAATTGATCACTCTTATAGGGATTTGAGGGTTAGAGCCCGCAATAGACATATTGGGGTTTTAATCCTGACAGTGGTAAAATATCAATTCTTGCATGATCTAGACATAGGCTTGCTTGAATTGTAGACTTTATAATTCATTGTGTTTAATGCTTATTCTAAGAGGAATTACTAAGACATTAGGATTCTAATTAGAGTAAAGGGTTAAAGTCATAAGACATTAGGATTTAACTAACTATTTTTAGAAGATGAATTGTCTGAAATATCTGAGATGAATTAGTATTGAATTTAATTTAGACTTCTCTAGGAGGATCTGAGGTGAAATAATTCCTAGCTACAGTTTCTTATTACAGATCTTTAATCGTATCTCTTCTTGCGTTCTTGAATATTCTTGATATTTATTGCAATTAATTACTTTTACTTTAATTCAAATTCTATTTTTCAAACCAATTCGAGTTTTCCAAATTAAGAGGACTAGTTATAATAATACTTGGTGCATTAATCCTCATAAGACGATATTATACTCACACTTTTATTACTTGAAACGATCGATATACTTGCCGAAATTGCAACACTTTGTCCCGAAAAGTCCAAACCTATCCCAAAAGTTTCAATTTGATCTTACCCGATAGCATAGTACGAGTCTAACTATTAGCTTGGCACGACCCATTTATAAAAAACAAATGGCCTGGTCTGACCTTTAGCCTGTTAATTTTTAACTTTCAAGCATAACATGAATCAACTTCACAAAATACTCAAATTTTGTTATTAAAACAAAAACCATAATTTCAACGTTCAAACGAAACCATGAATCACAACAACAACTTATCACATCCAACAAATAATATATATTTTATCAGATCCAACTAATCAATCCACACTATGTAAATTAAAATAACTGCATGAATCCAACAAATACATTATGATGCTCTCTTTTTTTGGATAACAATACATTATGATGCTTGTAGTAGTTAAAAACTTCTCATCATCTTCTCTCCTCTGCAAATTCAATTCCAAGGTTACATAAGTTGGCAAACAATTTGTAAATGTGAAAAACAAAAAACAAGATTAAAGAATAGAAAGAAAAAAAAGGATTAAAAACGAAAAACTTTTATATACCTTTTTATTTTTTCTTCAAAGTCATACTTATTACGTAGCCAATCTCCACCATATATTAAAGCTTGGATGGTATATTCAGCTAAGCTAGAACGATAGACATCAATAACTCTTCCTTAAGCACTAAATGTTTATTCTGATGGTACTATAGAGATTGATACAAATCTTATGCACTCCCAAAGAAAATATTGGTAGGGGATCAAACCTAGGTCTTTCCACCACCTACTCAGCTCACATGTACCAACTGAATTATCACCATTTGATACTACTATGAATAATATTATTTTATTTTATTTAAAATAAATAATATGATATAAGCCGGTTTGTAGGTTTATTGGCCCCACATATAAAAAAAAGCACATGCTTTTTAAATAGGTTTTTCTAAAAATTCAGACATGTTCTATTTGACTATATATAATAAGTTAAATCTAACCTGATATAGACTAGGCTATAGATCCGAGTAAGCTGCCTCAACCCAATTTCATCCTAATTAGTACATATAGCTTTAGCGTCTTTAATCGTTGGGAAGAATTGTACGGGAGACAAACGTCAAACTAGCTCCTGCTTAATGGTGTTAGTTTTTGAGACACTATAAATGGATTTTATTCTTTAGGCCAAATCAAATTGATACAAAAGTGAAATCTATTATTTTATTTTAATTAGCTAGCAAAGTTCCATTTGACTCTCATGACTTTCTAAAGTTTACCCTTTCTATAAACGCCAGAACGCTTGGTATGCCAGTAAAAAAGGGATATTACTGTACATAAACTATATCAAAGCCGAAAGGAAAAAAGTAAGAAAAAAATAAGTTTTAAACATTCAATAAGACAATCGTATTTTTTTCTTTTTTGTTAATCCTTTAGCATTTTAGGCTCCTCTTAAATATTCCTTTCCACGAATGCCATGGCTTGTTGTATATTTCAGAGGAGCTTTGTTAGCATAATCGATTGTAACACCTCGTGAAGCATGAGGACTATTAAAGAAATGAGGATTTTTCTAATGACCGTACAGAGAACACCAATTACTTACGGAATCAGAAAATCAATAAAAAAATAAAAATCTACTTAGAAAAACTCAAAAATTTAAAACATAATCATATATATATATATATGGTAAAATATTTGTACAGTCACTTTAGATAAGATTATCTATAGTTATTCTTTTTAACTAAGTCTGACCAGTAAGACATAAATATTGCATTTTCTCTTTCCGCCACGTCAGCCGACAATATCTGAGAGAAGAAAAAAAAAAAACAATTTTATTAATATAACTATGTCTTACTGGTCTGATTTAATTAAAAAATGATAACTATAGATAATATAATCTAAAGTGGCTGTATAAATACTTTTTCTATATATATATATATATATATATTGTGAATTTATTATTCCAAACTAGTGTGACTGATCTAAACTAGTGTGACTGATCTACGGTCACTAAAAGTTTAAAAACCACACGCGACTAATAAAACGAACACATTATTCATCAAACTTCTCAAAGTGTAAAAGAACTAGAACCAGAGATCACTTGCAGCTTGGAAGTGGGGACCCACACAAGCACTTGTTATGAAAATATGTATACACATCAAAGCTCTGAAGATTGCCACCCTTTGGAATCTCACCACAAAGCCTATTGTAGCTCACATTCAAACCCACTAAATTTTCCATTCCCATTGGCAGGTTCCCATAGATCTGATTGTGACTTATATCCAACGTTGTGAGTGTCTTAGACAACTCCACTTTTCCTATATCAAAATCAAACTTGTTCCAAGAAAGGTCTATATATTCTGCCATTTTGGTGGAACCAAAAAGCATTGAGGCATCACCTTCAAACCTGTTATGAGACAAGTCGATAAGGTATCTAACCGAGGAGTTGAACTTTGCCAAGGACACTGGGAGTGTCCCCGAGAGCTGGTTATTAGAGAGAAGTAAAACTTTTAAATTGTTGGTATTGAAGGACCCATATGAAGGAGGGATTGAACCCGTGAGCTTGTTGTTGTTAAAGAAGATTCCTGAGAGATTAGGTAACTTGTAAAGAGAGGGAGGGAGTGCCCCAGAGAGGTTGTTGAATGAGAGATCCAAGTTAATGAGGTTTTTCAGTTTAGCCACGAAGTTGGGTATTGGACCTGATATGCTTGTTAAACTGATTGTGAGTAATTTAAGATTTGTGAGTTTGGATATGGACTCAGGGATTGGGCCAGTGAGGTTTGGTAAGTTGATGAAATTAAGATCATGCAAGAAAGGTAGATTACTAATGGAGGGTGGAATTTGAGAGTTAAGGTCGTTATTGTCTGTGATAGTTAGAGAGCCAATACGTTTATTATAGCATTTGACACCGTACCAACTTTGGTGACAGCAATCAGTGTTTGGTTTCCATGAGGAGAGAATGGTTGGGTTGTTGAGTTCTTTCTTTATTTGGAGAAGGACATTTTTGTCTTCTGGGTTGCATCTTTCCGATGCAGCATGAGAGAGCAAAATGAACAGGAGAAACAATGTGGTTTTCATTGTGTTTTTTGATTTTGGGGTAAGAAAAATGGAGGGGAATGTTGGATTATATATAGGTATAGGAATAGCACGTTAAGGTGAAAAGACATTGCACGCATTGTATAAAGTGACTAAAGTAGTCTAAAACTGGTGAGCTCATTGAATATCCATATTACTATGGCCTAGGAAGCTTCTTTCATCATTGTGTCTGAAGTGAGATATGAGTCAAACTCAAGGGGAATAATAGTTTTTGAGACCCTAGAAGTATTCTTTTCTATGGGCCAAATCAAGTTGAAGCATAGTTTGAAATCTAAAATTATAATTTTACTAGCTAGCTCAATCTCCTCACATGCAAGACCCTCATGTTTTTTACCCACCAAGATTTCGCTCAATACGTAAGATTGGACCAAATATGTGGTTCCTCCAACTTGTACATAATAACATACGGTAACCCCACCGTGGAGGACATCAAATATAGCAGCCACGATTGTATGTCACTGTTTCATAATGTTAATTAAAGACATAAATCACTTCACGTGCAATCGTGCATATTTCCACTTTTTATCGTTAAATAATTATTCTAACCTCGGCATTTTACAGCTAGACTACGACTTTGTCCCTTATTCTAAATAATGCGAGGAGATATAAATTTTTAAAAAGGTGCAAAAGTATTTTCTTTAAATAATAGAAATATGGTGATCACTAAGGGTGTGCATGACAACCTTTCCGAATTTTTTTTTTAATTTCTATTCCCAAAAACATAAATAGATAGAAAACTCGTTTGGTAAAATCAGTTTATTTTTTTTGTTCCTCGGAAGAACAGGTTCAATTTTTGTGCTGGAAAAAAGAAAAGAGAATGAATTTTTTTTTGCTTTTTTTTGTTCCTGGGCACAAAATGAGAAACACTTATTTCTCTCAATAACTCTATACCACTAGCATCCTCATCACTACCACTATTGTAAAACCCCGAGTATACCTAATTTGTTAACATGTCATCGTATTAAGCCACACTTAATTAAATATGCGGAATATCTTTTTCTTTTCAATTATGACGTCATTATAGTTAGCCAAGTTGATTACTTAATCAATTTCATAAAAACATCGCCTGTATGTAATTTGCAAATAGACAGCTAACTGAAATACCTCAATATATAAATAATCGTGGGTATCTAAAATCACGGAACTACAACACGTAGCCCGGACAATCCTGATACATTAATACAACTCAGATCTAAACAAAGGCATAGTCAATCAATGTGGCATAGACAATCTCCATGCTCACCAAATAAGGCAACATAGCCAAACAAGTCTCAACAACAACAGAAACATAATCATAAAGCTAACAACAAATAGAAACAGGCATAATCCAGCATCCAACATAATCAGCATAACAACAAGTAAATCAGCTAAGCTCCGGCCTCCTGCCGCTGGAGGTCTCAACCTCCGCATTACCTGAACCTGAAATAAGCGCCCCAAACGTGGGGTGTGATCTCTAAACAGAAATCTCAGTAAGACAAGGGGTCCTCAAGGATCTTCCACCGCAAGCTCACTTACATGTGCAATAGAAGTTCCAAAAGCCGTTAAACAGTATAAGTTCCAAAACAGTGCAATGCAACAGATAATTATGTCATGTGTGTTATAACTATTCTACTGATCAGAGAAGTGCATGAATACGTCTATTACCCACACAGTACATGCCCATGCTGTACCCGCCCACAGGACCACCCCATGGCTTCCTGTCTAAGAGAAACACCATATACATATCATAAAGCAATTGCACTTAACAGTTCAATAGCATTTCAATGAAACAGTACATGAAAACACATCATGCATATAACCATCCCCCCATGAGACATGGTGGAACAAACAATGGCTAAACCGAGGACACGAAAGCTTACCTTGCAAGCTAGCTATCCAAGCCAAGAGTCCACACAAGCTCAAAGCCCAAACACAATATAATCACAATCTGTTTTGAACCAACAATCATATCAATATTCAAATATACAAGCATATGACATAAAGACAGCGCCTTTCCTTTACGTTTCATGTCTTTAGGCTTCTCAAAAGCTACAAGCCCTTAATCACTTTGATTCTGACTTAGATTAATTAATACAGAAGTCCACATAAGCCAATCATGGGTCCAAAACCCAAAGTGACATTCTGTATGAACAATATCGTTACTGTTCCGAACTTCCCAGAATATCCGGATATTTGTCGGGGACATATTCGGATATCAATATCCGGATATCATATCCGGATATCCATATTCGGATATCTCAAGACCCCATATTGATATCCGGATATCCATATCCGGATATTTCGCGACAGAATGCAGTTTTGCATTTTGCGAGATATCCTTCCCAAAGGTGGTTCTTTTCACGATTACAGAGGCTAAAACATACATTTCTAGGTGTGTTTAACCTTACCCAACCTCAAGTTATTAACTTTAGTTCATTACATGCATCAAGGTTCCATTTTTAACCATTAAACTCATGATCAAAGGTGGTAAAGCTTACCCAAGCTCAAAACTCAGAAAAGGTTGCTCTTGGAGCTCACCAAACAACTTCAAAGATTCTGACTTTGAAGAAGAACGAAAAAGACAACAAAGTTTGATCCTTTCACAACAAAGATGGCTCCACGAAGCCACACAAGTTAAGAACAGTGGCTTTCTCCTCACAAAATAGTGGAGTCAGCCTTGACAACACTCAAGAACAGCACCTCCAACTTAGAAATGGAGCACTCCCCTCCCTCACAACGCTAACCCACTCCCAACCAAGTGTTTAGATGAAGAAAATGAGAGAAAAGGTGAAGACTTGGAACATTTTCAAGCAAGGGAGGCTAAGGAATGGAGGTGGCAGCAGCTGAGCACCAAAACTCATGTAGAGAATGAAGGAGATCAGCCTAGGTTAATGTGCATGGGTCTATTTAAAAGCCACTTAAAATTAATCACACCGTATTAACAATAATAGCTACGCTTAGTATTTTAATCTCAAACTCTGAACCTACTCATTTTTCTAAGATTTTTCATATTTTTATTTTATTTTTCGAAGCATCTTTTCGGTACGCGCTTTTACATAGCCAGTATTAGTTCTGGCACCAGTTCTCATTATTTTAACTTGAAACATGAAATCACAGTCCTATATATTATTCTAAGAATATTCATGCACTTATTATAATTTTTCAGAATACTTCATCAATACGCATTTATACCGAGTAGCAGAACCGGTATCTGCACTTTTCGTCAGAAAAGCGACTTTCAGCATTATTAATTACTTACCAATATTATTTAAGCCTTATCATAATTATTAGGGTAAATTATGGAATTATTTCCTAATTTCTCATAATTAATTAATTAACTTCCTTAATTAACGGTGCAGGTTCTTACATTCACCCCACATTTTTAGGATTTTGTCGTCAAAATCAGAATATACCGGTCTCGAAAGTCGGGATATTGCTGGAGAAGCTCGTCCTCTCGCTCCCAAGTACACCCCTCAGGAGTTCTTCCTGTCCACTGCACTTTGACCATCAGAATGATCTTGCTCCTCAACTTCTTCTCGCCACGATCCAGAATCTTGAGTGGTCCGACGAAAGTTTTCAAGTTCTCCCAAACTTCCACATCATCTGGTTGAACCACGTGCGAAGGATTTGCTATGTACTTTTGAAGCTGAGACACGTGAAAAACGTGATGGATGTGGGCCAAGTTCGGGGGCAAGGCAAGCCGGTAGGCAACATGTCCTACTCTACCAAGAATCTGGTATGGCCCAATGAATCGCGGGCTCAGCTTCCTCACTCCAAGTGCCCCACCAACATTGGTGACAAGTGAAAGTCTCACAAACACGTGCTCACCCTCACTGAATTCCAGTGGACGATGCTTGACATCGTAGTAACTCTTCTGGCGATTCTGCGCCTGCTTCAGCTTCTCTCGGATCATCTGGATCTGCTGGGTGGTATCTTGGACAAAGTCCAAGCCAAACAACTCCTTATCTCCAACCTCAGACCAACAGGTAGGAGTCAGACATCTCCTACCATACAACGCCTCGTAGGGTGCCATGCCCAGGACTAGCATGAAAACTGTTGTTATACGAAAACTCCACCAACGGCAGGTACCTATCCCATGCTGAACCCTGCTCCAAAGTGCAAGCCCTCAACATGTCCTCCAAGGTCTGGATGGTCCGCTCAGTCTGCCCGTCAGTCTGAGGGTGATAGGTTGTACTCAATCTCAACTGAGTACCAAAAGCTCCCTGCAGCGCCTCCCAGAACTGAGATGTGAACTTCGGGTCCCTATCACTGATGATACTCTCGGGGACCCCGTGAAGCCTCACGATCTCGCGAACATACAGTTTGACCAACTACTCAGTAGTGAAGCTCACCTTCACTGGAATAAAATGGGCAGACTTCGTCAGTCTGTCCACAATGACCCAAATAGAGTCACAGCCAACCTGAGTCTTCGGCAAGCCCACCACGAAGTCCATGGAAATGCTCTCCCTTTTCCATTCCGGAATCTCTAGAGGTTGAAGTTTACCAGACGGCTTCTGGTGTTCTATCTTCTCCTTCTGGCAAATCAAACACTTCGACACATACACAGCTATGTCCTTCTTCATACTTGGCCACCAGAAATTTCGCTTCAAGTCCTGATACATCTTAGTAGCACCAGGGTGAACCGTGAACTGTCCCATATAGGCCTCTGCCATAACCTCTTCGGTCAAAGGACCTCGAGGAATCACAATCCTCTTCTGGAATAACAAGAGTCCATCTTTATTCCAAGACACACCGTCTTGGTTCTTCACGTAGTCCAGGCACTCTTGCTGCACTTGCGCCTCTTGGATCTTCTCCATAAGCTCATTCTTGACTCTCACAGTCTCCATCTCGAGTAGTGCACCTCCAAACAAGGAAGTCACCGCCAGATCTTGAAACTTCTCAATGACATCAAAGTCACCGATCGACAAACTGGATAGGCTCACGGATTTCCGACTTAGAGCATCAGCTACAACATTGGCCTTGCCAGGATGATACTTCAACTCAAAGTCGTAGTCCTTCAGAAACTCCATCCATCTCATTTTCCTCATGTTCAGCTCCTTCTGATCAAACAAGTACTTCAAGCTCTTGTGGTCACTGAACACCGCAAACTGTATACCAAACAGATAATGCCTCCAAATCTTGAAAGCAAAAACAATCGCAGCCAACTCTAAATCATGAGTCAGGTAGTTCTCCTCATGAGGCTTCAACTGCCTCAAAGAATAAGCGACAACTCTACCGGTCTGCATCAAAACACAACCCATCCCTTTTCCAGAAGCATCACAGTAAAACTCAAACTGCTCATCAGGATCAAGAAGGATCAACACAGGTGCGGTAGTAAATCTCTCCTTCAACTCCTGAAAGCATTCCTCACACTCGTAAGTCCACACAAATGGAGTCTCCTTCCGGGTAAGGCGAGTCAATGGTAGGACCATCGTGGAGAATCCCTTAATGAACCTCTTGTAGTAACCTGCCAAACCCAAGAAACTCCTAACTTCAGTAACCGTCTTAGGCCTTGTAAGAACCTGCACCGTTAATTCAGGAAGTTAATTAATTAATTATGTGTAATTAGGAAATAATTCCATAATTGACCCTAATAATTATTATAAGGCTTAAATAAATATAGAAAGTGGTTAATAATGCTGAAAGTCGCTTTTCGGACGAAAAGTGTAACACCCCGTGTATACTCGGAATATTAACATTACATCGTATTAAGCGGTGCTTAATTAAAAATGCGAAATATTCTTTTTCTTTTCAATTATGACGTCATCATCAATTACCAACTTGATTACTTAATCAATTTCATAAAATATCGCCTGTATGTAAATTGCAACAAGACATCTACTGAAATACCTCAATATATAGATAAAGTGTGTATCTAAATCACGGCATTACATCAAGTAATCCGGACAATATCCTGATACATTATTACAACTCCAAAAGACTCAAGACATAATCAAGACATAACAATACTATGTGTCATGGACAATCCCCATGCTCACCAAATAAACATAGTAAGCAACCAGTCTCAACGTAAAACTCTATAAACATAACTGAAGCTATAAGCATAAACAGCATGCAAATCCAGCATCCAATCACGGCAGCATAATATAACAGCAATCTAACTCAGCTCTGGCCTCCTGCCGCCTGAGGTCTCAACATTACCTGACCCTGAAATAAGCATTCCCCAAACGTGGGGTGAGATCTCTAAACAAGAAATCTCAGTAAGACGAGGGGTCCTCAAGGATCTTCCACCCCAAGCTCACTTACATGTGCAATATAAGTTCTAAAAGCATTTATATCATTATCAGTTCCAAAACTATGTAGTGCAACAGATATCTATGGCATGTGTGTAATCACTATCTACTGGCCAGAGAAATGTAGGAATACGTCTATTCCCTACATGTAGTACAAGGAACACCGCTTGCACCTCACCCACAGCCTCACCCTCTTGTATGTTCTACATACTCAGGCTTACCGTATAGGTGGATGATGAACCCTTAGTTCATCAGGTTTTTAAGCATGAATTAATATCAATTTGTGTGATTAAATGGATGGAAAAGAGGTTAATGTCCTGGAAATCTCTCAAATACAAGTTCTGAAGCTTATGTTGAAAATTTACATTGTTTTTGTAGGGAAATGAAGCTCAAGAAGCAAAAGGGAGAAGGAAGAAGATTCTGAAGAATGGGAAAATTCTAAGTGTTGGGCGCTAAAACGCCCAAAACTGAGCGTTTTAGCGCCATGTTGCACAAAAGATGCTGGTGCTGAACATTAAAACGCCCAAAACTGAGCGTTTTAGCGCCTGAACATTAAAACGCCCAAAACTGAGCGTTTTAGCGCCCAAGACAGTTAAAAGCAGTTGGGCATCCGTCAAGGTTGAGCGCTAAAACGTCCAGAAATGAGAGTTTTAGCGCCCATGTCAGTTTTCAGTTGTAATTTGTAAATTATAAAAGGACAAGAGGCCTTCACATTCTGACAGATTCCAGATATCAGATCTATCCTATCATATCTCATTCTGACTTTTTCCATCACACTAGGAGAAGGGAGATCAGATCAGGTCTTTCATAGATCTGATCTGACTCCTCATTTTCTCTGAATTCCCAAATTCTAAGGATTAGTTCTTGTAATAGTTAGTATTTCCTATGTAATTGCACTTGGAGATTGAAGACTCAACTATCATGTCAATGGAGTTTGATCTTTCTTCTATTGTTTGTATTTCAATTATGTTTTAGGAGAGTCCTTCATAGTCTGATTCAATGGAACTCAAGTTTGAATTTATGAATGGTTAATTAGATGTTTTGTTTATCTATTATGTGATTGTATGAAGTTGTCTTGATTAATTCTTCATGTTGAGGAATAGTGTAGAACATACATGTTTACATTGTTTCTCTATTTTTGACAACTTCATCATCAGTGTTCTAGTAGTCAAGGGATTGATGCTAGGATTCTGATGTGATCTTAAGACCTTAGTAATTAATGCATGTATTAAGAAAGAAATCACCAAGGGATTGGGGTTTCTGATTAATGTGTCTATCAGGGTAGTAAGGGATTACATCTTGAGATGATAAGAAAAAGGTTGATCAACATGACATAGTAGATAATTCATAATGGAAATTGGTTCATCTATAAATTCATGTTTGAGGGAAAATGACATCTGACTACTTGTTTACATTATAATTTCTATTTTATTTATTTATCAAGTTTTAATTCAATTCAGTGTAGTTTCTGGTGACAAGAAATCTATGCAATCTATGAACTTTTGTTTGATTCAACACAAGTACATATGGTTAGTCAGTGCTTGACACAAATCCTCGTGGGAACGATCTTTACTCATCATTTTATTACTTGTACGACTAGTACACTTGCTAGATCCGCAACAGTGGAACACCTCCATGCATATCTACAAGGCACTAACATATAATAGCTCAACAACATTTCCAAAACATCAAAAGCATGTAACACAGCATGCATATACCATATCCCCATGGGACATGTGGAACCACAACATGGCTAAACCGAGGACACGAAAGCTTACCTGTACCCGTATGCCCCTCCGACTCGAACTCGGTATCACAAGGGTCCACACCACAATTAGAATCCAATGCACTCACAGATCTGGTTCAATGACCATCATAATATTAATATACATATTCTAAAATTCCAAGGCAATCAGATATTATTTTCTTTTTTTCAATTCAAACCGGAGATCCTTTCTAAGATATATCATTTAACTTATTTAATTTTAGATAATTATTATCTTATATATATATATATATATATATATATATATATATATATATATAGCCACAAAATATATTTATTTATTTATTATGTATATATATATAAAACACCTTCCAACTAAAGGCTCCCTGTAACAAAAAATATATATATATATATATATATATATATATATATATATATATATATATATATATATATCAAACCAACAACGAAGGCTTCCCTGTAGATCTTTTCAACTTTACAAACTTTTCAAGCTTTTCAAATCAAATGACTTCTGTATGTTATGGGAAGGTAACCGAGACGAAGGGACAAACATACTGCAACCAAATATGTTTACTAGGATGATCAAATCATTAATCTAACTAGTTCTGGGGCAACAAAGCATTGCTAGTGCTCTGTGTTGTCATTAGATGGGTTGTGGGCTTATTGGGCCCAAACCCATTTATGTCAGTGGCTATGTTGGACCTAATGGGTCACACACAAACACCTAATTGTCTAGATGCTCTAGCATTAAAAGTATTGGGCCTTATAATAGTTATTAGCCCAAGAAGTAGTTTGGAACTCCACCTAAAGGGGTGGAGGGCGCATGGTTAATGTAATGAGCTTGGATAGTCCAAGTCATTACTAATTAATTTAATTAGTTAAATTAATTAATTATCAAACATTTAAATTTTGAATTTTGGAATTTAAAATTTGAATTTTGAAATTTAAATTTTGAATTTGAATTTTGAAATTCGAATTTTGAATTTGAAATTTGAAATTTAAATTTTGAAATTTGAATTCGAAATTTTGAATTTTGAATTTTGAATTTTGAATTTTGAAATTTGAAATTTGAATTTGAATGTTTGAAAGTTTAAATTTGAATATTTTAATATTTGAATTTAATAATTAAATTAGAATTGGCTATGAAAATTGTTTCATTACGAAAAAGGATAAGATAAGATCTTGTTTGAAAAAGACAAGATAAGATCTTGTTGGAACATAACAAGATTAGATCTTGTTGGAACATATCAAGAGAAAATCTCTTGGACATAATCCAAGGAGATATGGGGCGCTAATATGGCTGATGATTAGTCATCAGTATCATCTCCAGAAGATACAATCTGTTGAGAGAATATTTGAGTGATTTGATTACTCAAATGTATCTGGTCATTATTTAGGCTATATGGGGCGCACCATATAACTGATTATATGATGATTTATGATCAGATATTTGATTAGGTTTTGAACCTAATATATCATAAAGATATGATAGGATGTTGTTGGTAAGATTTGATGAGATTTGATTTGCAACAAATCCTATTCTCTCTCTCTTTGATGGAGCGCCCTTTTGGAAGGGATTTTTATTGATTAAAAATCTGATTTTTTTTTAACAAATAGGCTCCTCTTGTGCGCCTCTTTATATATGTTCCTTCTAGGGTTTTTAGAAAACCAACCAAGCCATTCTCTCCTAATTTCCTGCGCCACTTTTGTGAGGTTTTCTCTCAGAAAACTTCACTCTTCCAAACACTTTTACATAGCCTTCTCTCATCACACATTGAGCGAATAGCAAGCCTCTTTGTGGTGATCAATTGGCGGCTTTACTGGAAGGAGTTCCTGTATCTAGACGCAGGTGGTGTGGATCAACGTTAGAGGGTCTGAACCCTTCAGACCTACGTTTGATCGTCTTGAGTTTTTCACGAACAAGGTATGACATACGTCTTAAAGTATGTATCTTGATATGCATGTGTATTCCGCTTGCGGAAAAATTTTGTTTTTCCCTCTCACATGCTACGGCCTTCAAGGCCCTCTTTTTACTTTCAGAAAGGACCACCATTTATGAGTTTTAGCTTCTGTGTGTGAGGAGTAGTGGGGCTGACTTGGTGGTAAGGGTTGTGTGAGCCTCTGTGGTAACATTTTGAGGTTCAAGAAGCTTCCTTTGTGAAGAAAGGAACCACCTTGTGTGCCATTTACGTTTCTTTGCAAGTCAGAACTGTGAGGACTTGGTGGGAAGCTCCAATAGTGTTCATTTGCTGAGTTTAAGCTTGGGTAAGCTCCATCACCTTTGATCATGAGTTTAAGTGGTTAAAGATGGAACATTGATGCATGTAATGAGCTAAAGTTGATAACTTCAGGTTGGGTAATGTTAAACACACCTTAAATCGCATGTTTGGGCTTCTGTATGCATGAAATGAGTCACCTTGGGAAGGATATCTCGCGAAATTCAGAAATGCATTCTGTCGCAAAATATCCGGATATGATATCCGGATATGGGGTCTTCTGATATCCGGATATGGGGTCTTCTGATATCCGAATATGGATATCCGGATATGATATCCGGATATGTATATCTGGATATGATATCCGGATATGGGATATCCAAATATGCCCCCGACAAATATTCGAATATTCTGGGTTTTCGTGAACAGTGATGGTACTGTTCATACAGAGCTGAGTTATGGGTTAGTAGACCCTATGTTGATGAAGTTGAACTTCTGTAATAATTAATGTAAGTCATAATCAAGGGATTAAGGGCTTATGGCTTTGTGAGAAGCCTAAAGACGTAAAATGTAAAGGAAGGGCGTTGTTTTTAAATCATATGCTTGTTGTGCATAAATATTGATAATATTGTTGGTCCAAACAGATTGTGATCTTACTGTTTGTGGACTCTGAGGTATTGTGGACTCTTGGCTTGGATAGCTAGCTTGCAAGGTAAGCTTTCGTGTTCTCAGTTTTGCCATTGTCTGTTCCACCATACTCCATGGGGGGATGGTTATATGCATGATGTGTTTTCATGTATTGTTTTGCTGAAATGCTATTGAACTGTTAAGTGCAAATGCTATATGATATGTGTGTGGTGTTCCGTCTAATCAGGAAGTCATAGGGTATTCCTGTGGGCGGGTACAGCATGGGCTGGTACAACATGGGCTGGTATTTATGTGGGTAATAGACGTATTCCTGCACTTCTTTGATCAGTAGAATAGTTATAACACACATGACATGATTATCTGCTGCATTGCACTATTTTGGAACTTATACTGTTAAACTGCTTTTGAACTTATATTGCACATGTAAGTGATCTTGGGGTGGAAGATCCTTGAGGACCTCTTGTCTTACTGAGATTTCTTATTTAGAGATCTCACCCCACGTTTGGGGGCACTTATTTCAGGTTTAGGTAGTTTGGGGGCTGATGCCTCTAGCGGCAGGAGGCCAGAGCTTAGCTGATGATATTGTTATTATATTTATGCTGACATGTCTGGATTGGATGTTGTTTATGTTTTCCGCTTTATTATTATCCTGTTGATGTTGAGACTTATGTTGGGCTTGATACCTTATTTGGGTGAGCATGGGGTTTGTCCATGTCACTTTATGTTAGTTCTTTGAGTTGAACTTAGTAGGTTGTCCGGTCTACATGTTGTAGTTCCGTGACTAGAGACATACTTATGTTATTTATTTAATGAGGTATTTCAGTTAGCTGTCTTTTGCAATTTACATACAGGCAATGTTTTGAAAATGAATTAAGTATTCATCTTGGCTAAGTATAATGACGTCATAATTGAAAAGAAAAAGATATTCCGCAATTTTAATTAAGCGCAGCTTAATACGATGATATGATAACATTACCGGATATATACGGGGTGTTATATTTTATGGTATCAGAGCAATGGTTCGAGGGAAAAGCCTGTATGTATTGCAATGATTAGGATGCTTGGTTGTGTCTTGTCTTGTGTGTTTGCTCTGTCGAGTTTTATTATGATGATGCATTGTTGCGGATCTAGCAAGTGTACTAGTCGTACAAGTAATAAAATGATGAGTAAAGATCGTTCCCACAGAGATTTGTATTCAAACACCAATGAACCATAGAAAACTAATTTGAATTAAAAAAAAGTTTGTAAGAATCATGAATGTTTTGTCACCAGAAAGTTAATTTGAAAGTAAATTAATTTAATACTAAAAATTTGAATTAAGATTTATAAAAACCAGTAGTCAGAAAACAACTTTCCTCAACAAAAAACTCAAGTAAACTGATCATATGATGAAATCTTTTTCCTGTGATGTTAATCAACCTTTTACTTATCCTCAAGATGTAATCCCTTACTACCCTGATAGATACATTAATCAGATACCCCAATCCCTTGGTGATTCCTTTCTTAATATATGCATGAAATATTAAGGTCTTAAGATTACATCAGAACTATAGCATCAATTCCTTGAGTACTATAATCCTGATGATGAAATTGTCAAATATAGGAATAGTGTAAACATTCCTGTTCTACACTCTTCACTTAGTAGAAAGAATTGAATCAGAAAATCTCATATCAACACATGAAAAACACTTCATCATATTAATCAAATATACATAAGAGTATCATTGAGTTCTATTGAATTCAGACTACAATAACTCTACTCAGACATAACTAAAGAAGATAAAAGAGAAGAAAGATCAAACTCCATTTCCATGTAGTGAATCTTCAATCTCCAAGTGCAATTACAATAAAGAAACTAACTAATACAAAGACTAAGTCTAAGAGTTTTAGAGAGAAGTCAGATCAGAAAATCTGATGTAGGAGAGAGAGAGAGAGAGACTCCAGATATCCCAACTTGTGAAGGCCTTTGCCTTATATAGTTTTACAATTTAAAACAGAATTTTAATATGGGCGCTAAAACGTTAATAATGAGCGTTTTAGCGTCTATGCTTGACGGATGCCCAACTGCTTTAAACTAACTTGAACGCTTAAATGTTCATAATTGGACGTTTTAGCGTCCATGCCTCGTGAATACTCAACTGTCCTCAACTGACTCCAGCGCTAAAACACTTGGTTTGGACGTTTTAACGTTGGAGACCAGAGATTTTTTAACATCAGGGCGCTAAAACGTTCGTTGAAGGAAGTTTTAACACCCAAGACCAGCAACTTTTCGTCCTCAGAATGTAGCAGCGCGCTAAAACGTTCTGTGTGGCCGTTTTAGCGCTCAGTACCAGCAAGTTTTGGCCTCTTTCTGCAACAGGGCGCTAAAACGTTCTGTGTGGACGTTTTAGCGCTCAACACTTAGGCATTTTTCTCCTCTTCAAAATCTCCTTCCTTCTCCAGTTGCCTTTTTAGCTAGCTTTTCCTACAAGAACAATACAAATTCTCAATAAAGCTTCTTGAACTTGTAGTTGAGGAAATTCTAGGACATTAACCTCTTTTTCCATCATTTAATCACACAAATTGATACTAATTCATGCTGAAAAACTTGATGAACTAAGGGTTTATCATGCATATGTGATGAGATTGCGTGGGCCTGATCAACTTATAATTTGTGTAACTTGTGCAGAGTCATGGTAAGACCCGGGAGAACCCGTGAGACTGCTGAAGGTCAACCCGACCCAATCCTGATTGCATTGGCTGAGATGCAGGAGGCCACTAGATTGGCCAACGTGGCAATGATGGACGCCGCCAGAGAGGCGAATCGGAAAGCCGCAGAGGATGTTCGAGAGGCAAACAGGAGGACCACTGAGGATGTCCTCGAGGCGAACCGGATGGCAAACATGACCATGATGAGGGTTATGTTGGAGGAAATGAGGGCTGGACCCGCTGTGGGTCAGTTTCCACCACCACCACTTCCACCGCTGCCACCATCGCCGCCGCCTCCACCTAGTCTGCAGGACGAGAGCCAGAGCCATGTTGAGGGCACTGGTCACTTTACGAGGGCGATGGAAACCTTTGTAGAGCCTGCGGAAGACTGTGATGTGATTGATCGCCGGCTGAATGCTTTCCGAAAGCATAAGCCACCTTCTTTTGATGGGTCTTATGATCCTATTGCTGCGGCGAGATGGCTACAGGCGCTAGACAAGATCTTCTGGGTCATGCAGTGTACCGACCGGAAGAAGCTGATGTTCGCTACTTACATGTTGGAGGGCGATCCCCATGAGTGGTGGATGAACACCTCTCATGCGTTTGAGATGCAGGGTCATGTTATGACATGGCCATTCTTTGAGGACTACTTTTTGGGTAGATACTTTCCCTATGATGCACAGGAGAGGAAACAGGGAGAGTTCGACAGGTTGGTTCAGGGCTCGCTGTCTGTTGACGAGTACCTGGCCAAGTTCAATGAGCTAGTGAATTTTGCACACTTCCGGATGGAGAGACCTACTCCTATTTTCTTGGCTGCTAAGTTCCGTAGGGGACTTAGTGAG
The DNA here is from genome assembly GCF_033153095.1 of Gastrolobium bilobum. Lineage (NCBI taxonomy): Eukaryota > Viridiplantae > Streptophyta > Magnoliopsida > Fabales > Fabaceae > Gastrolobium > Gastrolobium bilobum. The sequence continues at coordinate 75,783 of NW_026899371.1, forward strand.
GATATTGCTGGTTACCTTGCATGGTCTGCTTCTAGAGACTTTGGGACACTGGTGCAGCAGTGTCGGGATATCGAGGATTTCTGTAACTCGAGTAATGCCAAGAGGGCCATGGTGGCCGAGACGAAGGTAGCTGGTAGTTCCACTTCCTGGAAGGACAAGAAGTTTGCTGGCAAAGGAAAAGGGAAGCAGTTGGCTGCTAGGCAGGCGCGTAGTCAGTTCAAGAGGAGTTTCACTCAGGGGAGTTCAGCGAGACATCCTACTCCCAGATGCTCGGGTTGTGGGAAGATTCATTTGGGGCCGTGATGAACCCTTAGTTCATCATTCTTTTTAGCAGGAATTAGGATCAAATTGTGTGATTAAATGATGAAAAACAAGGTTAATGTCCTAAGATGTCCTCAATTACAAGTTCAAGAGCTTTATTGGAAATTTGTATGATTCTTGTAGGAAAAGCAAGCTTGAAAGACAACTGGAGAAGGAAGAAGATTCTGGAGCTCAAGAGGGGAAAAATTGCCTAAGTGTTGAGCGCTAAAACGTCCACACTGAGCATTTTAGCGCCCTGTTACAGGAAGAGGCCAAAACTTGCTGGTGATGAGCGCTAAAACGTCCACACAGAGCGTTTTAGCGCGCTGCTACACTAAGAAGATGGAAAATTGCTGGTCTTGGGCTCTAAAACGGCCTGCAATATGCGTTTTAGCGCCCTAAAGTGGAAAAAGATTCTGGTCTTCACCGCTAAAACGTCCAAATCAAACGTTTTAGCGTTGGAGTCAGTTAAAGTTAGTTGAGCATTCACCAAGTTTGGACGCTAAAACGGTCATTCCTTAACGTTTTAGCGTTGAAATCAGCTAAAACGGTCATTCCTTAACGTTTTAGCGCCCACATCAGTTTTCTATTTTTAATTGTAACACTATATAAGGCAAAGCCTTGACACTTAGATCAGAATCTTGGGGGATCTGAACTCTCTCTCTCTCTTAAACTTAGTCTGACTTCTCTCTAAATTCTCTTAGTTTTTGTATTAGGATTTCCTTGTAATAGTTTGGAGATTGAAGACTTCCAACATGGAAATGAAGTTTGTTTCTTCTTCTCTTATTTATTCCTTAGTCATGTCTGAGTAGAGTCTTTGTAGTCTGAATGCAATGGAACTCCATGATAATATTATGTTGATTTGATTAATATGATGAAGTATTTTTCATGTGCTGATTTGAGATTTTCTGAGTTAATTATTTATATCAAAGAAGTAGTATAGAACAGGGATGTTTATATGACTTCTGTATTTGATAATCTCAACATCAGAATTCTAGTACTCAAGGGATTGATGCTAGAGTTCTGATGTAATCTTAAAACCTTAGTATTTCATGCATGTATTAAGAAAGAGATCACCAAGGGATTGGGATTTCTGATTAATGTTTTTATCAGGGTAGTAAGGGATTATATCTTGATGATAAGTAAAAGGTTGATTAACATCACATGGAAAGGAATTCATCATATGATCAATTTTTATATGGGTTATCATGGAGGAAAGTTGTTTTCTGACTACTTGTTGTTTTTATTAATTCCTAATCCATATTTACTTTGTGTCAATTTACTTAAAATCAATTTTCTGGTGACAAATTATTCATGATTTTTACAAACTCTTATTTGATTCAAATCAGATTTCTATGGTATATTAGTGTTTGAACACAATTCCTCGTGGGAACGATCTTTACTCATCATTTTATTACTTGTACGACTAGTGCACTTGCTAAACGTCCAACAAGTTTTTGGCGCCGTTGCCGGGGAATTTGTTTTTCAACACTAACTGATACTATAGAATTCTGAGATTGAATCCTTTTATTTTCAGTATTTTAGTTTATGTTAAGTTTCTGGTCAATTTTGATTCTGGTACATGCGAGGTACACTTGATCCAAATTTGTTGTTGTATGATCCAGAATTAGAAAGGACATTGAGGAAGCACAAAAGGGCAGCCAGACAAAGGAGACAGTTGCAAGAAATTGGTGAATCAAGTACGGTTAATCAGGAAGATATAATGGCAGAGAATCACAGACCACCACCACCACAGAGGACACTGGGAGAGTACATGACTCCTGCAGTGGTTCCTCCAATTGGGAGTGTTGTGCGCCCAACAGTGGAGCCCAACAACTTTGAATTGAAGCCTGCTTTGATACATTTGGTGCAGAAGGATCAGTTTGCTGGAACCAGTGCGGAGGACCCTTACTTGCATATAGAGAACTTCCTATTGTTGAGTGATACTGTGAAGATAAACGGTGTCACAAGAGATGCAATTCTGTTGAGACTATTCACTCATTCACTGACGGATGATGCAAGGAGATGGCTGCAATCATTGCCACAAGGAAGTATAACAACTTGGGATGATTTGCAAACCAAGTTCTTGCAAAGGTTTTTCTCAGCATCCAAGAGGGCCAAGTTGAAGGATGAAATTACAAGCTTTAAGCAGAAAGAGTCAGAATCTATTTATGAGGCTTGGGAGAGATTCAAGACTTTGTTGAGGAAATGTCCACAGCATGGATTGAGGCATGGCAACAAGAAGTAATCTTCCTGCAAGGAATGACCACTAACACTAGAACCTTGGTGCATGCCACTGCTGGTGGATCATTGACTACCAAGACCCCTCAAGAAGCCTTGGATATCTTTGAGTCATTAGCATCTCAAGAATTTGATAATGCTCCAGTGGCTGACAGAAAGACAGGAATTATCAGGTTGGATGGGTATGATGCTCTGTTGGCAAGGAATGATCAACTGATGCAGACACAGAGACAACAGCAGCAACAATTAGATACCCTTATTAAGCAACTCTCTTCACAAAAGGTAGCTTCTGTGGAAACAAAGAGTGTATATGCTATCTGTGGTAAGGGCCATGTGACAGAGGAGCGTGATTATGGGGGATCATCAGAACAAGCAGAGGTGAATGGAGTGTGGTATGATCAGAATAATCAAAGGAACTACAACAATCAGGGAAAGAATGTTTATATGCCACCATGGAAAAACAAGAATCAACACCCAGGATTCAGCTATAGTTCCAACCACCAATTGAATCCACCATTACATCCTCCACCACCACGTATGAAGGAGCAGTCAAGTGATCCTGCTGCATGGGAGAAAGCGTTTGCTCAGTTATCTAAGACGACTCAGGATTATATTCAGGGTTCTACTTCATTCAGGGAAGAGACAACTGCATTCATGCAGGAGACCAGAACTTCTTTCAGAAATCAGGAAGCATCAATCAGAAATTTGGAGACCCAGATTGGTCAATTATCAAGACAGATATCAGAGAGACCACAAGGGAAATTTCCAAGTGATACACTGGTGAATCCTAAGGAGCTGTAAAGCAATTATGACAAGAAGTGGGTTGGTACTTCAACCAGGGAAAAAGAAGGTGGAAAATAAAAAGAATGAAGAATAGGTTGTGGTTGAAGATGTGGTCTCTGATGATGAAGGAGAGAAAATGAGAAATGAGAAAAGTGAGAAGGAAGTAGTTGTTAGAGATGTTATAGTTGGAGTTGACAAAGAAGAGGAAGGGAAGGACAATAAGAATGAAGGAGAGGTAGAAGTTGGTAAAAATGCTTCCCCACAAAAGATGATGAAGTGGGAAAAGAAGAAGATGGCTGACAAGAAAGAACAGCCAGTTAGTTTATCTCCCTATGCTAAAGTTCCCTACCCTCAGAGGTTGAAGCAAGAGATTCAGAAACAGCACTATGCAAGATTTCTGGATATCTTCAAAAATTTACAAATTAACATACCATTTTCTGAAGCACTGGAAAACATGCCTCACTATGCAAAATTCATGAAGGATCTTCTTACTAAGAAGAGGAAATTAACTGATGGTGAGACAGTGGCCCTAACAGCAGAGTGTAGTTCCCTAATCCAGAAGAAGCTTCCAACAAAAATGAAAGATCCAGGAAGCTTCAGTATCTCTATTGCTATAGGAGATGTGGAGGTGGGAAAGGCATTGTGTGATTTGGGAGCCAGTATAAACTTGATGCCGTTGACAGTATGTAGAGCTTTGGGAATTAACACTTTGAAGGAGACCAATCTTATTCTGCATCTTGCAGATAGATCTATCAAGAGGCCTGAAGGTGTGGTTGAAGATGTCTTGGTCAAGGTAGACAAGTTTATTTTTCCAGTGGATTTTGTGATTCTTGACATAGAGGAAGAGGATACAGAAAGTCCTTTATTGTTAGGAAGACCCTTTTTAGCAACTGCAAGATCTTTGATAGATGTTGAACAAGGAAAGTTGTTGCTAAGGGTGGATGAGGAAACAGTCACAATTGATGTATTTGAAACCATCAAGCATCCTGTTGATGTGGAGGATTGTTTTAGATTGGATGTGATACAGGAGGTTGTGGAAGAAGTGAATAAAAAAAAAAATTCCCAGTTGAGGAACAAAGATCAGAAGAAGAGACAGGTACATAGGATTACCAAGAAGAGCCAGAAGTGGAAGAGCTTGAGAAGAAGATTGATGACATTCCAAAAGGAGCACCTAAGGTAGAACTTAAAGAATTACCTTCACATTTGAAGTATGTGTTCCTTGGGGATGATCAAACATATCCAGCAATTATTAATGCAATGTTGTCTGATGAGGAAGAAGGGAAGTTGATTAAGGTACTCAAGAAGAATAAAATGGCTATTGGATGGCAGTTTTCAGATCTCAAGGGTATTAATCCTTCCTTTTGCACCCACAAAATATTGATGGAAGAAGAGGTCAAACCAGTAAGGCAACCACAGAGGAGACTCAACCCCACTATGAAGGAAGTAGTGAGGAAGGAGGTGGTGAAGTTGCTTGATGCTGGGATGATTTACCCAATTTCAGACAGTGCTTGGGTGAGTCCTGTGCAGACCGTGCCCAAGAAAGGGGGGATGACTGTGGTGAAAAATGAGAACAATGAGTTGATTCCCACAAGGACAATTACTGGCTGGAGAATGTGCATTGATTACCGGAGGCTGAATAAGGCAACCAGGAAGGATCATTTTCCACTTCCTTTCTTGGATCAGATGCTAGAGAGGTTGGCAGGACATGCTTTCTATTGCTTCTTGGACGGTTATTCAGGGTACAATCAGATAGCTGTGGCACCAGAGGATCAGGAGAAGACTGCTTTTACATGTCCATATGGAATATTCGCATATCGGAGGATGCCTTTCGGTTTATGCAATGCTCCTGCCACATTTCAAAGGTGCATGCTTTCCATTTTTTCTGATATGATAGAATAATGCATCGAAATTTTTATGGATGATTTTTCTGTATTTGGTTCTGATTTTGATGTATGTCTAGGGAATTTAGATTCTGTTTTGAAAAGATGTCAAGACTGTAATTTGGTTTTGAACTGGGAGAAGTGTCACTTTATGGTGACAGAAGGTATAGTTCTTGGACACAAGGTGTCTAGGAATGGAATTGAGGTGGACAGGGCAAAAATTTCTGTGATAGAGAAACTTCCTCCACCTGTAAATGTTAAGGGTGTGAGGAGTTTTCTTGGTCATGTAGGATTTTATAGGCGGTTCATAAAAGATTTTTCAAAAATTGCTAAGCCCTTATGCAAGTTATTAGTTAAGGATCAAGAATTCTTGTTTGATGATGAATGTTTGCATGCATTTCATGTTTTAAAAGAAAAGTTGACCACTACACCTATCATGATGGCACCTGATTTTTCATTACCATTTGAATTAATGTGTGATGCCAGTGACTATGCCGTAGGAGTGGTATTGGGCCAAAGAGTGAATAAATTGTTGCATGTCATTTACTATGCCAGTAAGATCTTAAATGATGCACAAAAGAATTATGCTACTACAGAAAAAGAATTACTGGCTATTGTGTATGCATTTGACAAATTCAGGCCATATCTGTTAGGATCAAAAGTTATTGTTTACACTGACCATGCAGCTTTAAAGTATTTGTTGAGCAAGCAGGATGCTAAACCCAGATTGCTCCACTGGTTGTTACTGTTGCAAGAGTTTGAGGTAGAAATCAAGGACAAAAAGGGAGTTGAAAATTTGGTGGCTGATCACTTATCCAGGATTACAGAAAAAGAGCTTCAAGAAGGGCCGGAAGTAGTGATCAGAGAAGAGTTTCCTGATGAACATGTTTTGGCAATATGTGTTGTAACAGAGATGGTTGGGGATAAAGTCTTATCTATCAGTACCCCACCATGGTTTGCTGATTTTGCCAACAATAAAGCTGCTGGATTGATGCCTAAGGATTTAACATGGCAACAGAGGAAGAAATTTCTGCATGATGTTAAGAGGTATATTTGGGATGAGCCATATCTTTTCTATAGATGTTCAGATAGTGTGATCCGACGGTGTATTCCAGAGGAAGAACAGAAGGATGTGTTGTGGCATTGTCATGGCTCTGCATATGGTGGACATTTTGCAGGTGAGAGAACTGCAACAAAAGTTTTGATGAGTGGCTTCTACTGGCCCACTTTATACAAGGATGCAAAGAAGTTTGTGGAGGCATGTGACAACTGTCAGAGAACTGGGAATATTTTTAGGCGACATGAAATGCCATTGAACAATATCCAGGAAGTGGAGATCTTTGATGTTTGGGGTATGGATTTTATGGGACCTTTCCCTTCTCCCTACTCTAACAAGTATATATTGGTGGCAGTTGATTATGTTTCCAAATGGGTTGAGGCTATTGCTACACCAACCAATGATTCCAGGGTGGTGATTGCTTTTCTGAGAAAGAATATATTTTCAAGATTTGGAGTCCCTAGAGCTATCATTAGTGATGGGGGCACTCATTTTGATAATAGGATGGTGGAGTATGCCTTGGCTAAGTATGGAGTGAGGCACAAAATAAGCACTCCATATCACCCACAGACTTGTGGTCAGGTTGAGATTTCCAACAGGGGATTGAAGAGAATATTGGAGAAGACTGTTGGGAATGCTAGGACCCAGTGGTCCAAGAAACTTGATGACACCTTATGGGCATATAGGACCGCTTTCAAAACTCCTATTGGGATGTCTCCATTTCAATTGCTGTTTGGAAAAGCATGCCATTTGCCAGTTGGATTGGAGCACAAGGCTTTGTGGGCTGTGAGATATCTGAATTTTGATTCCAAAGCAGCGGGACAGAAAAGATTATTACAACTGGATGAATTGGATGAGTTTCGTTTGTCTGCTTATGAAAGTGGGGGGATAAGTACTTCTGTTCAATTCCAGGTTGAAGCTGTTCCCAGGGAAGTTAAAGTCTAGATGGTCCGACCGTTTG
>NW_026899372.1:0-82809 GCF_033153095.1 Gastrolobium bilobum
ATCCATCTAAAAAGCAATAAAACTCCTTCCCTTCTAGTCTATCCAACATTTGGTCAATGAATGGCAAGGGAAAATGGTCCTTTCTTGTAGCATCATTAAGCTTCCTATAATCCTGGCATATTCTCCATCTGAGGGCTCTTTCGTACTCCTTTAGTACTTTTAGCAACTGCTTCATTTCTGCATCAGAGAGAAAAGATGAGATAATAACAGGTAAAGTATTTTCATCTCCTAAGTATGCATATTTAAGATGTTGGGGCAGTGGTTTCAGCTCAATGACTGGAGGTTCTTCTATGGATGGCTTGAGTGTCTTTATCACTCTTTCTCCAAGGGATTCAAAGTGTTTCTCCTTGTATGGCCTTGTTGGTTGGGAATCCATCCATGCTAGACATTCTTTCATCTCCTCTTCATCGTTTGCACATTCTTCTGTTATAGCAACATTTAGTGGTTCTGTCTCTGTCTGCTACTTAAGTTGTTGTAGCAGAACTGCATCCATAGTGTCCATGCTGGCGCATTCTTCCACTTGATCAGGATACTTCATGGCTTTGAGTACATTGAATGTAACTTGCTCATCATTGACTCGCATAGTTAAGTCTCATTTCTCAACATCAATCACTGCTCGTCCAGTGGCTAAGAATGTTCTTCCCAAAATGATGGGTACTTCCCTATCTGCTTCAAAGTCAAGAACAATAAAGTCAGCGGGAAAAATGAGCTTATCCACTCTTACCAACACATCTTCAATTTTTCCTTCTGGATAAGTTATTGATCTATCAGCCATCAACAACGTAACAGTGGTTGGACGTGCTTCTCCTATTCCAAGCTTCCTGAAAATACTCTTAGGTATAAGGTTAATACTTGAGCCTAAATCTAATAATGCATTACCTACATATTGGTTACCAATAGTACAAGGAATAGTAAAACTCCCTGGATCTTTTAGCTTTGGTGGTAACTGGTTCAGGTAGTATTGACTACTTTCTTGGGTGAGAGCTACTGTCTCATATTCCTCCAGCTTCCTCTTCTTTGCCAAGATGTCCTTCATGAATTTTGCATAACTTGGCATTTGCTCAAGAGCTTCAACCAAGGGTACATTAATGTGTAACTGTTTTAGAACATCAAGGAACTTCTTATACTGCTTGTCATCAGTTTGCTTCTGCAATCTTTGAGGGAAGGGAGGTGGTGGTCTTGTTGCTTTGCTGACAGTCTGACCTTGCTGTGGTTTTGATGTAGCAATATTCTCAGTGTCAACAACTTGAGGTTCTTTGGGTTGATCATGATTTCCCACCTCTTCAGCAACTTTATCTTCTTCAATCTGACTCAATGCTTTCTGCTTCTGCTCATGGTAGTTCTTTATGACTTCTGGTTTATCCACGGCTTTACCACTCCGCAATGATATAGCATTGACCTGTTCTTCTCCATTTTTCTTTGGGACTTCAGTATTTCTTGGCAAGGTTCCTTGAGGTCTGCTTCTAAGTGCTTCTGCCAATTGACCTACTTGAGTCTCCAAATTCTTGATTGATGCAGCCTGATTATGAATTATAGCATCACTCCTTGTTATGTAATCTTTCAGCATACTTTCCAGCGAATTTGATGTATCAGATTGCTGTCTAGGTTGATGATGCTGCTGCGTGAATCTAGGGGGCATGGAGCTTTATATGACCTTCCTGCTGTATTTGAGGACAATTGCTGATGTCCTTGATGCTGTCCATGATGTTGTCCTTGGGAATAGGAAAGATTTGGGTGATTCCTCCATCCGTGATTATAGGTATTTGAATATGGATTGTTGTTCCTATTGAAATTACCTATAAAAAAATAGATTAAGGGTTTTGTGGACAGTTATCATAAACATGGGGACCACTACAGAAAACACATGATATAGCATCAGTTATGGCATTGACTGGTTGGGCTTTAGCTTCAGCAGACAGATTCATCGTCTTGATAGAGTTGTTCAAAGCTGAAATTTGTGCTGACAGTGCTATTACAGCATCGAGCTCCCAAACTCCAGTAGCCTTCTTTGGTGTTAAACTTGATCTTTCTACAGGCCACTGATAGTTGTTGATTGCCATCCTCTCTAATATTGCATATGCTTTTGTATATGTTTTTTCTAAAAGGGCTCCTCCAGATGATGCATCGATCATGCTCTTTGTTGGTCCATTAAGCCCATTATAGAATGTCTCCATTTGAATCCATTCGGGAATGCCATGATTTGGGCACTTCCTCAACAGATCCTTGAATTTCTCCCAAGCCTCATAAAATGACTCTTCTTGCAATTGCTTGAAGGTTGATATATCATTCCTGTATTGGGCTGCCTTCATAGGAGGAAAGAACTTCAATAAAAACTTGTCCGCCAACTCCTCCCAACTTCAGATTGATTGTGGTTGTAAAGTATTCAACCATGCTTTAGCTTTGTTGGTGAGGGAATATGGGAACAACTTCATCTTTAGGGCATCAGATGTAACTCCTCTTATTTTGAAAGTGTCTGCTACATCCATAAAATTCTTGAGGTGAAGGTGAGGGTCTTCACTAGGCATTCCATTGAATTGACCAATGATTTGCAGCATGTTAAACATCACTGGCTTCAACTCAAAATTCTCTGCTACTACATTAGGTTGAACGATGCCAAAATGCAGATTATTGAGCGTAGGAATTGCATGCGCTCTGATTGGAATCTCAACTTGATTTAGACCTTCATTGTTATTTCTAGGTCCATCCTCTTCACCGTTTCTCAGCCTTTCTGCCATGTTAGGTATTCCTGTAAGATTGCTACATCTTTGCTGTCTCCTTCTTGCTCGAAACGTTCTTTAAATCTCAGGATCAAAATCTGCTTCTTGCTCTGATGAAGAACTGCTCATACGCTGCAATTAACACCTTGAAAACAGTAAGTAAGAAAGGTAAAGTATATAAAAGAAAGAAAATGTCTTCACTAAAATAAAAACAACTTTATAATTATCCCCGGCAACGACGCCAGAAACTTGTTGTGCAATTTGTAATCAATTAAATCTTCCACACAAATACGCAAGTGCACATGTCACAAGTAATAAAGGGATGTGTGAGTCCAAGTATCGTTCACACAGAGATAAGTGTCAAATAATGATTATTTAGGTGAAGAAAGTAGGTAAAATGATTTATTGTGATGATTGGATTGTAAAATAAAAGACAATTGAAATTAAGAAAACAGTAAACTAAAATAATAGGTATTAAGATGATGGATGAGATATAGGTCAGGTTCAATTTCCCTGATACAGTAATACTGGAACGATGCTTTAACAATGCTTTATCAATGTTTAACTAGTAACCAAACACTAAGGTATGCTGGGGCTTTTGGCCAACCTAACATATATACTCAATAACTAATTCTCACATCTCTATGGTCAAACTAATCACTGAATTGTTCAAGTTCAAGTTCTAGCCTATGTGGATTGAATGACCTCTCTACCCACAACTTAATTAAGTTATTCTTAACGTAATTAATCCACACAATTCAACAAGGGTCTGGATTCGGAAACATCTCGGCCCCAACCTCCTCAATATCACATATGTATCTCTCGACATGCACACATGAATAAGATTAAGCAAACTCATTGAATATCTAATTAAACATTAACATAAACAGAGTTTAGGCATACATCTCAATGTTACAGCATAGGTACTTTATCACCTAACCTATAGAGCAAATTAGCTCATAATGGAATTAAATAAAACAAAAAAGAAAAGAAAAGAAGAACTCATTGGAAAACAGAAAAGAAGATGGTAACGAATGTTGTAGGAAGACGTTGTCACTGCCTTGCTCCAGCAGTTCTTCCCTCTCCAAGAACCTCACTTTCTCTCTCTAAAACGTTCCCACTTGCTTCTGACTTCTCGAACCTTCAACCTCTCTGAACTCTCCTCCAAACCGTGTTTCGAACTGTCCTTTAACTCGTGGGGGAGTTCTTCTTTAAATAGGAAAGATGGTTGGAAAATTGGGCTTTAGGGTTAGGAGTGAAAAGCTATGAATCTTGTTGCTGTAGCTTTATCGTATCCCTAGATTCTTGGGCTGTTGGCACTTGCTTGGATAATATCTTGATCTTCCTGAATTTCTTGTGCCAATGTTGTTGTTGACCGAATGTGAGTGTGAGTTTGTTGTCCTTGTTCTTTGGGATTTTGGGCTTTGTTGGCACTTGCTTGGATAAGATCTTGATCTTCTTTGAATTCTTGTGCGAATGTTGTTGACCGAACAAAAGGTTGTTGTCCTTGTTCTTTAGGATTCTAGGATAAGACTCAATCTTTGAATATTGTCCTTGATCCTTGTGATTTTGGGATAAGATTAAATCTTCAGAAACGTCCCTTGTTCTTGCTGGTGTCTTATCCATTTGTTGGGATTTAACTAACTTTTGAATTTCAAAAGTTCGGTTGTTCCTTTGTCCATGCTGTCATGCTATAGCGCTTGATATATCATTACTTTGTCAGCTTCTCTGCTACAGCATTCCTACGTCAATTTTTCCTGCAAAGACAAACACTCAATAAGTCATCTTTTCTTATATAAAATCAAGGAATATTATCTTATTTTCAATACTTAGTCATCTCAAAGCACTTAATCATAAATATACAATATTTAGCTTAATTATCATGCAAAGAGGTCAACTTATATGGAATTTATGCAACAAATTCATCATAAAAATACTAAATTAACTCTCATTTGGGAGAGTTATCACACTCCAAACTCAAAACGTTGCTTGTCCTCGAGTAACAAAGAAGGAAATGATTAATTGGTCTGCATAAATTTGGCAGCATAATTGCAGCAATGACTATTACTGAGATGAGCAGTTCTGATGTAGCATTCCAACAGCCATGTACACGTGAGAGTTGCCTATGGATTGAGCATGAAGTTTATCTTATTTTAACAATGCTATCTTTTGAACTGTGTTAGTTTATATGTTTTTGGGTTGATAATAAGCATGAAGTTTATCTCAGTAATTAGCATATAAACTCATAAGTAAACTAAGATATACTAAACGAGGACATGTAATATTGTAACTCATAAATTAGTTACTATAATTATACTGGTGAGTGCAATATTATATATGGATTGAGTGGAAAATTTGCATATAAAACTCTCCTTTGGTTGTTCTTTATGCGATAGAAGGATGAATGTTGTAGAAGCCCGAGTCACTATATTGGGTGAAGGTGAGGTGGAAGGAAGCGAAGCAGAACCATGGTTTTATTCGGAATAATGAGTTAGCATCTATTTATTATACTATTGAAAGTGGAGATCATAGTGCTGCTATGCACTCAATTTCAATCTTTGCATCCAATGGCAAGGCAACTACTTGATTAGTTGAACGAGCTGGGGCAGGTGAAGGAAAGTCTGAAACCATTTGAACCAATGGTAATTGATGAATGAAACCACTATTAGCCTAAGTGAAAAATAAAAACTACTAATGAGGGGAACTTTAGCATTTCAGCAATAGTACTAAACATATTCAATGACCATATGTCAGTAAGACAAAAGACTGGATTCTCTTGCATCAATAATAATATTATTTTTTTCTTGATAAACTTGCATCAATCAAGTTTTCACCCTTAATATATATAATAAAATATGAAAACATAGCTTTACGACAAGCTAACAGTTGAATCTTCAATTAAATAAAAAAAATTCGATTACAGCACAATATAATTTAATATCAGAAGTGAAATTCATAGGTAAGTAGAATATTTAGCAGTTTGTCTGTATGAGAATTTATTAAAGAACTAATTTAATGCCGAAGCAGTAACCTATTGGCTAAACAGAAAGAAGAACGAAATAAGAATTGTGAGAAAACACTTTTCTCTTTTCTTGATTTCATTTAACCAAAAACAACCAAATAATAATAGGGTTCTCCAAGCCTTAAATAGGAAAAATAAAATAACAAAAAAGTAAATGACTATAATCATGCGCAATCAAAGGAGATAACGCACAATCAACACATACTCAAACATAATCTAAAAATAACAAAAAAGGAAATAATTAACAATTATTGAAAAACCCTAGACTATGGAATAAATTATAGAAAAGCCCAATCCAAGTAAGTCACCCAGGTGCATTATTCTCCCCTGCCAAAAGAAGATTCGTCCTCGAATCTAACGGGTCTTCATGGTTACTCTTGCACGTTATGCCCTCTTCACCATCATGATAAGGAGACAAGTCAGCAACATTGAAAGTACTAGAAATATTGTATTTCCCAAGAAGTTGAATCTTGTAAGCATTGTTATTGATCTTCCCAAGCACCCTGAAGGGACCATTAGCTCTAGGTAGTTTAAAAATCCTGTTAGCCAGAAAATGTTCCTTCCTAGGGTGGATCCATACCATATCACCTTCCTTGAAAATGGCTTGATTTCTATGCCAATCAGCTTGTTGTTTATATTTCACATCCTGCTTCTTAATATGATCATGAACCCGTGAATGCAACTCCTTTTGCTCCTCAGTGCTCATCCTATATGTAGCTTTGTAGCGAATAACAATTCCTGGCACAAGGTAAATATAGTACTAGATGTCTATCATAGGTGGCAAATCCAATGGCATCTCCTCAGGAACCACATCAATGAAGTCCTCTAGCAATGGCTTAACCTGGAAAGGAATGTCAGAAACACCAAAATTTTGTTCTATCACCGCACAAGCAAATATCTCAATGGAATTGGTAGATTCCTCTTAGGAACCTACTTTGGACAACATAGTGTTCTTTGCCTCTTCCTTCAATTCAGATGGACCCAAGGTAATAGTTAGTCCGTCCTTTTTGAAAGTGTAAGTATTTTTGAAGCCATCGTGCTTCGTCTTCCTATCAAATTGCCACGGCCTCCCCCAACAAGATATGACACACATCCATCGGAATCACATCGCACCATACCTCATTAGTGTACCTTTTGCCGATAGAAAACTGCACGAGACACCTCTTGTTCACCTTCACCTTACTTCCTTTCTTTAGCCAAGCAAGCTTGTATGGTTGTGGGTGTTCCTCTGTTTTCAATCCTAGCATCTCGACCATGGTATTAGAGACTACATTCTTACAGCTCCCTCTATCAATGATCATATTACACACCTTACCGTCGTTGGTGCACCTGGTGCGGAATATATTATGTCGAAGCCACGACTCATCATCAATGATGTTAACATTCAACACCCTTCGGACAACCAAGGCTTCGCCTGAATAACCAAAAATAATCTCACATTCTTCAGACCCTCTATCCACCTCATGTTCTTCATACTCATCATAGGTGGGGTCTATATCATCGGCTTGAGTATCCGCAAAAGTAACATACTGTCGTTTTGGACAATCAGCAGCGAAGTGTCCTAAACCTGAACTTGAAACACCTCTTTGTCGTAGTCCCTATCTTGCTTGCTTCACCATTGGTCACTCTCCCCCTGCTCACTAGTTTCGAGTTAGAAGGTTTCATCCTCGCACTAGTGTTAGCTGTCGAGCTTGAAAACTGTTCTCTGTCAGAAAATCTGGGTTAGAATTTTGAAGTACCTTATCTTCTCTTACACTGCTCCTCTACCTTCAAAGTTAGTCGACATACGTCCTCATAAGACCAATATTGTTGCAGGAATACAACATCTGAGATCTCAGTTCGCAATCCTCCTAGGTAACGAGTAATCAGTTGTCCGTCCTCCTCTACAATATCACAACGCATCCGTAGATGATCAAACTCAGTTGTATACTGTTCAGCTGATAGGTCTCTCTTCTTGAGATTATGGTGCTCAACAAATTCCTCATGCTGTTAGCGAATGGGTAAGAATTTTTGCTGTAATAGTTTCTTCATCTTATCCCAACTCCTGATCGTTGACTTCCCTTCTTTGTTTCAATGCTTCTTAATATGTTCCCACCAAATTGAGGCATGCTTCCTCAAATTGATGAAAGTAAAATGGCCTTGAAGGCCGTAGCATGTGAGAGGGAAAAATAAATTTTTTCATATGCAGAATTACATATGCAATCAAGAATTATGCTTTATGGCATGTGATGTTACCTTTGTTTGTGAGTTCAAAACTCCAAGACGATCAGTGTTAGGTTTGAAGGGTTCAAACCCTCTAACATTGATCCACACCACCCACGTCAAGATGCAAGAACGCTTTCTTGAAAGCCACCAATTGACCACCACAGAGAGGCTTGCTATGCCCTCAATACGTGAAGAAGGAGGCTAGGTATATGTGTTTAGAAGAGTGAAGTCTCCAGCATGAAAATTTCACAAGAGTGGGAATGGTATATAGAAGAATTGGCTAGGTTCTTTTGAAAAACCTTAAGGAGGAACTCACCAACTAGGCGCACAAGAGAGGGAGAGAATTAGTGTATCAAATCAGAATTTTTACTTTACTTATAATGAAAGTGGCACACAAGTGAGTGAGACAAAGGTGGAGCTGTTGCAATTCAAAAATCCCAACAACCTCTCCTTTGAATCGTCATAAGACTAGGTCTTTATCTAGTCAAAATTCTGAACCAATGGTCATCATATGACCACCAATTCATGCGCCCCTATTCAGCCCAAAAAGGGTCCGGATACATTTGAGTTGTTGCATTCAAGTTTGAACCAACTAGCTCACTGATTCTCTCAACAACCAAATCTGATTGGAGCTTGTTGGTTTGAGAAGATGACAATCATCTCCCACCAAAATGGCACCCCAAATCAGCCCTTGGAGATCTCCATAGATCGTCTCTTGATACAAGGGATTTGTTCCAACAAGATCTCATCTTATCCTTTTGTTATGAAACAACTTTTCATAGCCAATTCAAATTCGAATTCAAACATTTAAATTCAAACGTTCAAACATTTAAATTCTAAATTCAAATTCAAATTTCAAATTCAAATTCAAATTTCAAAATTCAAAATTCAAATTTCAAATTCAAAATTCAAATTCAAAATTCAAAATTCAAAATTCAAATTTCAAATTTAAAAATTCAAAATTCGAAATTCAAAATTCAAATTCAAAATTCAAAATTCAAATTCAAAATTTAAATCTTTGATAATTAATTTAACTAATTAAATTAATTAGTAATGTCTTGGACCATCCAAGCCCATTAACAACACCATGCGCCCTCTCCCTCTTAGGTGGGCTTCCAAACTTCATCTTGGGCTAACAACCATTATTAGGCCCAATACCTTTAATGCTATATTATCATGTCATTAAGGTGTTAGTGTGTGACTCATTAGGTCCAACATAGCCACTGACATAAATGGGCTCGGGCCCAACAAGCCCACAACCCATTTAATGACAACACAGAGCACTAGCAATGCTTTGTTGCCCCAGAGCTAGTTAGATTAATGACTTGATCATCCTATTACACATATTTGGTTGCCGTTTGTATTTCTTTTCGTCTCGGTTACCTTCCCATAAAACCTAGGGTAAGGAAGCGTACCAACCCTTGCGGTTTAGGATAAGCTTTATTCGAAATAGGGAATCTTCAATTTACTGACTCTAAAGGCAGATCATCTCATGATCTTTTTTACTATGCATAGATTCCTGAGTCCCTGTAAATGTCATCCCGATTTCTCCGGTTTACAGATAACCTAATCTCTCACAGAGATTTGACGAATTCCTTCAGCTTATCACCCTAGCCCTGTGCTCTTTCAAGACAAGTCCAACAGTATACCTATGAGTCTCCATGTTTCAGGCAGACGAGGTATACAGTCAAAGCATGCCTTCTAGAACACAGTCTAGGTAATAACTTCTGGTCTAAGGAAAGACATACCCAAATATAAAGAGACTACTCTAATGATACTCTCTGTGAGATTTCCTCATAGAGTCTCTTTTGTGGGTCTGTTCAGTGCGAGCTATACCCTTATAGATCAACCCACGACTTTAGCTAAGACATCTCTATATCTGTAGCTCATGAGGTCTTTACCTTGCATCCGAATACAAGTAGATAAGTCGTGCTAGTCGTACCCGAGATCACGGATCCCCATTCTCAGTGTCTCTAGAATAAGAACATAAAATTAGGAATAAATATCTAGTGACCTTGAATCCTCATGATCGTGATCTCATCACAGATACTCAAGAGATACCTATTTTATTCCAAGGGGTTTATCCAGTTACTCATATAAAATATTAACAGTAATATTGAGACAAAATATGAAACAGGATAAATAGTGCTTTTATTTATTTGCGACAATACAAAGGTCCACATATGTCCTAATCTAATTAAAAGATTGTCTCTAGGACATCCATATACTAACAAGCTCCCACTTGGCCTAGAGCCAATCAGACCTAAGTCGTATACCCAAAGCCTCATAATGACTATCATGTTTTCTCTGAGAAACAGCATTTGTCAGAGAATCGGCTAGGTTATCATCTGTGGGAATATAATCCATCTTTACATCCATCCTATCAATAATTTCTCTAATCAGGTGATATCTGCGGAGCACGTGCTTAGATCTTTGATGAGACCTAGGTTCCTTTGACTGCGCAATGACTCCAGTGTTGTCGCGAAGCAACTGTATGGGCTCATCCACGCTTGGAACCACCCTAAGTTCAGATATGAACTTCTTGATCCACACGGCCTCCTTAGCTGCTTCTGAAGCAGCTATATATTCAGCTTCTGTCGTTGAATCTGTTGTTGTCTCCAGCTTGGAACTCTTCCAAGATACTGCCCCACCATTTAAGGTGAATACGAACCCTGACTGTGACTTGCAGTCATCTTTGACACTCTGAAAGCTGGCATCAGTGAACCCTTTCACTGTTAGCTCATCAACCCCACCATAGACCAGAAACGCATCCTTAGTTCTTCTTAAGTATTTAAGGATAGTCTTGACTGCTGTCCAGTGACCCTCTCCAGGGTCCGACTGGTATCTGCTCGTAATGCTCAAAGCATATGAGACATCTGGTCTCGTACATATCATGGCATACATGATGGATCCAATAGCCGAAGCGTATGGAATTCCACGCATGCGATCCTTCTTAAGCTGTGACTTAGGACACATAGCCTTTGAAAGATGTACCCCATGACTGACGGGAAGAAAACCCCTTTTTGACCCTTCCATGCTAAACCTCTTTAACATCTTGTCAACATACGTGGATTGAGATAAACCCAGCAGCCTCTTGGATCTATCTCTATAGATCTTTATACCAAGTATAAAGGCCGCTTCTCCCAAATCCTTCATGGTGAAGCTTTTTGAAAGCCACTCTTTCGTTATTTGTAATATGGGGATGTCATTTCCTATTAACAATAAGTCATCTACATAAAGTACCAGGAAGACGACATTACTCCCACTAACCTTCTTGTAAACACAAGGTTCATCCTCGTTCTTGATAAAACCGTTACTCTTAACGACTTCATCAAAACGAATATTCCAACTCCTTGATGCTTGCTTTAGCCCATATATCGACCTTTGTAGTTTGTATACCATATGCTTCTGATCTTTGATTTCAAAGCCCTCAGGTTATGTCATGTACACTTCCTCCTTCAAGAACCCATTCAAGAAGGCGGTCTTGACATCCATTTGCCAAATTTCATAGTCATGATATGCCGCTATTGTAAGCATGATCCTAATAGATTTGATCATGGCAACAGGCGAGAAAGTCTCATCATAGTCAACTCCTTGTCTTTGACGATACCCTTTCGCAACCAACCTAGCTTTGTAGGTCTGAACGTTGCCATCTGCATCAGTCTTTCTTTTAAAGACCCATTTGTTACCGATAGGAACTATTCCTTGCGGTTTAGGAACCAATGTCCATACCTTGTTTTGATACATCGAATCCATTTCAGATTCCATGGCTTCAAGCCATCTAGAAGAGTCAACATCCTTGATTGCCTCTTCGTAGTTACTTGATTCATCATCCTCGACGGTTTGCTGATTCTCAATCACAAACCCATACCTCTCAGGTGGATGGATGACCCTCGTTGACCTACGGAGTTGTGTGTTTACTTCTCCATTGGAGAACGTCGCCTGCGGAGCAGACTCGGGTTCCTCAATCTGTTCATGTGGTTCTTGAACTTCTTCAAGATCAATCTTACTCTCACTGGCTCCTTGAGAGATCAAATCCTTCTCAAGGAACTCAGCATTCTTTGACACAAACACCTTGTGTTCATCCATGGAGTAAAAGTAGTATCCCTTAGTCCCTTTGGGATACCCCACAAATAGACATTTAGTACTCTTAGCACTAAGCTTGTCTGATGCTAACGCTTTGACATAAGCTGGCGATCCCCATACCCTGAGGTAACTCAGGTTGGGTCTCTTACCATTCCATATCTCATATGGTGTGATCTGAACAGATTTAGACGGTACCCTATTTAGAAGGTATGCCGCTGTGTCTAAGGCATATCCCCAAAACGATTTTGGAAGTTGAGTCTCACTCATCATAGACCTGACCATGTCTAACAAGGTCATGTTTCTCCTTTCGGAGACACCATTTTGGTGTGGTGTGTAAGGTCTAGTAAACTGCGAGAGAATTCCATTTTCTCTCAGATAATCCTGAAACTCATGGCTCAGATATTCACCACCACGATCTGATCGTAATGTCTTAATCATCTTGCCACGTTGTTTCTCTACTTCATTCCTAAACTCCTTGAACTTTTCAGAGGCTTCGGATTTATATCTCATTAGGTACACGTACCTAAATCTTGATTTTTCATCAGTAAAGGTGATGAAATAGGAGTATCCTCCTCTAGCCTCTATAGACATTGGCCCACAAACATCAGTGTGAATGAGTTCTAATAACTCACTAGCCCTATGACTCTCAAGCCCTTTGGGCTTGTGACAAGTCATTTTTCTAGCTAGACAAGATTCACATTGTCCATAGGATTCCAAATCCATGGAATCTAGGTATCCATTTGCATGCATCCTAGACAATCTTGTTTCGTTTATGTGCCCTAGTCTACAATTCCAAAGATAAGATTGATTATCTATCCTAGGTCGTTTCACAGCTATATTGAGCACTTCAGTTCCCATTTCCAGAACATACAATCCATTTATTAAAGAAGCAGTACCATAAACAATATCATTCGAAATGATAGAAAATGTACCATTCTTAATACTAAAAGTAAAACCATCTTGTTCTAAACAAGAAATAGAAATAATGTTTCTAGAAATGTTTGGAACATAAAGACAATTGTTCAAATGCAATAAAAGGCTTGTAGGTAAAATAAGGTCGGCATCTCCAACAGAATGAGCAGCAACCCTTGCTCCATTGCCAACGCGGAGGTCCACCTCATTTCTCTCTAGTCTCCTTGGGCTCCTAAGCACCTGCAACATATTGCAGATATGAGAACCACAACCGGTATCCAATACCCATGAGGTAGGATTAGCACAAGAATAATTTATCTCAATCATGAAAGTACCTGAGGTAGAAGCATCACCATGCTTCTTGTCCTTCACACTCTTCAGGTAGTCTGGACAATTCCTCTTCCAATGGCCTTTCTTGCCACAATGGAAGCACTCAGCATCGTTTTTGTCCTTGGATGCACTCTTACCCTTCTTTTTGCCTTTCTTCTTCTTGGGTTTTCCTTTGGGTTTAAGGGAGTCTCCTTTCGCAGGCTCCTTGCCCTTACCCTTTGCCTTGCTAGGCCCACCAATCAGAAGAGCATGTGTCCTATCCTTCTTGATAGACACTTCAACAGTTGTTAACATGCTTAACAATTCAGGCAAGCTCACAAGCATCCCATGCATGTTGTAATTCATAATGAATTGACTGAAGGAAGGTGCAAGCGAGGTCAGGACTAAGTCATTACTTAGCTCGGCATCCACCACGAAGCCTAGATTTCCTAGCTTCTCAATGAGCCTGATCATCTTAAGAACATGACTGCTCACAGACGTGTTCTCAGACATCCTGCATGAGAACAATTCTCTAGAGGCCTCATACCTCTCATGCCTGCCTTTAATCTCATACAAATCCTTGAGATGTACGACAATAGAGGGAGCATCCATATGCTCATGCTGCTTTTGCAGTTCAGGCGACATGGATGCCAACATGATGCAGACGGTCAACACATTGTCATCCATGTGCTGTTTGTGGGCCTCGAAATCAAATTCTGCGAACCCATCTTCCCCTTCCCTAGGAGCTACGGGTAATGCAGCATCCAGGACATAAGCTATTTTTTCGGCCCTAAGAACAATTCTTAAGTTCCGATACCAGTCCATAAAGTTTGAACCGGTCAGTTTGTTTTGATATTTCATAATAAAATCTATTGGTCTATTAAAAGTTTTTATATCTTGTTTTGATATATAATTTTGTATCTATTCTTATAGACAATTTTTGTTATCCGTATGGAACTTAATAATGTTGTTATTATCGAGTATTGACCGCAGTGACAGTGGATTAGTCATACTAAAAACTGAAAACGATGTAAAGATGATTTAATTAATATATTTAGACATGTTGTATAAACAAATTATTAAAGACTTTAAATAATTTGCCCCTCCCACTATTTTATCTAAGTCAATGACTCTTCCCATTTGACTTAGGGTTAATCTACTTTTAGATTTTACCTTAGTGAGATTAAGAGTGCGATTATCTATTTTAACCACCGTCTGTGACCGCAAGATTAATTTAAATAATAGGTTGATCCTCATCAACAGTATCTCATACCCTCTCTTAACATTAGGTTGACAACTCCTTGTCACTTAGTGGTGCATCTCATGCAACCAACCTAGCATTATTACCCTAAGCACATAAGCCCGGCTAAGCCTGCAACTTATGTCTCAATTAAGTATTAACCAGCACCCTAAGTGTCTAACACTTCTAATACTACTCTTACTCAACGAAACAGTGGGTCCCAACTGAGTTGTGGAGCACCACTATGTAGAGGAGGTTCGAGTAATATTGGTGGTGGGAGGTAATCATATGCTTAATAATTTATTCCTTTAAAGGTTCCTTTTATTTGGGGTTTATTAGGTCTCATCAAACGCATTTATATTATTATCATGCTAGTCGTTATCCTATGTCAAACATCTATCGGATTACACTAGTCGTAATTGGACATGCATAATAATACATACAAACGCGATTTGTCCAATTCATGCATACTAGTCGTTCAAAACATAAAAGCATACATGCATATAAAACAGTTTTATTTGAGATGCTCATGGTGCTCGTGCATTTGTCCATCTTGCTTCTCAAGCATCGGCTCCTCGTCGTCTATACGCCACTAGCCTAATTATCTAATTACATATAATTAAAGAAACTCCAAAACATCTTTGGAGGGACAAATAATAAAAATACAAAATTCAAAATTCAAATTACAACTCTAATTAAAATAGAGCAAAATTACACATTAATTTAAAATTTGAATTTCAAATTTCGGGCACCATGACCATCCCCTTCCAAATTGCACCTCGAAATTTAAACAGCTTGCAAGCACATAATATCAAATATTATATAAATATTTCCTCACATATATTTTGATAATTTAACAATTAAAATATCAAAACAAGAATCAAAATTCAAAAATTTTCCAATTTTCTCCAAATGGTCGAATTTTGCATCTTTATGCATAATTCAAATCTTTGTCAAATCTTTCTCAAAGATCACAAAAATTAAACCATTTATTCAACCATAACTCATATGGCCGAACCATACATCATCATATACAAAAATTTTATTAAATAAAATCATGGAGAAAATAATGTATTTGAATATTCACATCATGGCAGAATCATATTCCCTTTTCAAAAAAATGTTTCTTTTGAAAACTTTCACAAAGAATCAAAACAAACAAAACCATGAGGTCATGTAGATATATGAACACCATAATCATATTAAACATGTTCATAAAAAAAATCCACATGCAAAGAATTAATCTTTAACAAAAAGACCTTTTGACCGTGAGAAAATTAATTTCACAAACAAAGTACCATCACCCGCCGATAGAAAAGCGACCGGGCTCTGATACCACTTGAAAGTAAAATGGCCTTGAAGGCCGTAGCATGTGAGAGGAAAAAACAAAATTTTTCATATGCGGAATTACACATGCAATCAAGAATTATACTTTATGGCATGTGATATTACCTTTGTTTGTGAGTTCAAAACTCCAAGACGATCAGTGTTAGGTTTGAAGGGTTCAAACCCTCTAACGTTGATCCACACCACCCACGTCAAGATGCAAGAACGCTTTCTTGAAAGCCACCAGTTGACCACCACAGAGAGGCTTGCTATGCGCTCAATACGTGAAGAAGGAGGCTAGGTATATGTGTTTAGAAGAGTGAAGTCTCCAGCATGAAAATTTCACAAGAGTGGGAATGGTATATAGAAGAATTGGCTAGGTTCTTTTGAAAAACCTTAAGGAGGAACTCACCAACTAGGCGCACAAGAGAGGGAGAGAATTAGTGTATCAAATCAGAATTTTTACTTTACTTATAATGAAAGTGGCACACAAGTGAGTGAGACAAAGGTGGAGTTGTTGCAATTCAAAAATCCCAACAACCTCTCCTTTGAATCGTCATAAGACTAGGTCTTTATCTAGTCAAAATTCTGAACCAATGGTCATCATATGACCACCAATTCATGCGCCCCTATTCAGCCCAAAAAGGGTCCAGATACATTTGAGTTGTTGCATTCAAGTTTGAACCAACTAGCTCACTGATTCTCTCAACAACCAAATCTGATTGGAGCTTGTTGGTTTGAGAAGATGACAATCATCTCCCACCAAAATGGCGCCCCAAATCAGCCCTTGGAGATCTCCATAGATCGTCTCTTGATACAAGGGATTTGTTCCAACAAGATCTCATCTTATCCTTTTGTTATGAAACAACTTTTCATAGCCAATTCAAATTCGAATTCAAACATTTAAATTCAAACGTTCAAACATTTAAATTCTAAATTCAAATTCAAATTTCAAATTCAAATTCAAATTTCAAATTTCAAATTTCAAAATTCAAATTCAAAACTCAAATTCAAAATTCAAAATTCAAAATTCAAATTTCAAATTTCAAAATTCAAATTCAAAATTCAAATTTCAAAATTCAAATTTCAAATTTCAAAATTCAAAATTCGAATTTCAAAATTCAAATTCAAAATTCAAAATTCAAATTCAAAATTTAAATCTTTGATAATTAATTTAACTAATTAAATTAATTAGTAATGTCTTGGACCATCCAAGCCCATTAACAACACCATGCGCCCTCTCCCTCTTAGGTGGGCTTCCAAACTTCATCTTGGGCTAACAACCATTATTAGGCCCAATACCTTTAATGCTATATCATCATGACATTAAGGTGTTAGTGTGTGACCCATTAGGTCCAACATAGCCACTGACATAAATGGGCTCGGGCCCAACAAGCCCACAACTCATTTAATGACAACACAGAGCACTAGCAATGCTTTGTTGCCCCAGAGCTAGTTAGATTAATGACTTGATCATCCTATTACACATATTTGGTTGCCGTATGTATTTCTTTTCGTCTCGGTTATCTTCCCATAAAACCTAGGGTAAGGAAGCGTATCAACCCTTGCGGTTTAGGGTAAGCTTTATTCGAAATAGGGAATCTTCAATTTACTGACTCTAAAGGCAGATCATCTCATGATCTTTTTTACTATGCATAGATTCCCGAGTCCTGTAAATGTCATCCTGATTTCTCCGGTTTACAGATAACCTAATCTCTCACAGAGATTTGACGAATTCCTTCAGCTTATCACCCTAGCCCTGTGCTCTTTCAGGACAAGCCCAACAATATACCTATGAGTCTCCATGTTTCAGGCAGACGAGGTATACAGTCAAAGCATGCCTTCTAGAACACAGTCTAGGTAATAACTTCTGGTCTAAGGAAAGACATACCCAAATATAAAGAGACTACTCTAATGATACTCTCTGTGAGATTTCCTCATAGAGTCTCTTTTGTGGGTCTGTTCAGTGCGAGCTATACCCTTATAGATCAACCCACGACTTTAGCTAAGACATCTCTATATTTGTAGCTCATGAGGTCTTTACCTTGCATCCGAATACAAGTAGATAAGTCGTTCTAGTCTTACCCGAGATCACTGATCCCCATTCTCAGTGTCTCTAGACTAGGAACATAAAATTAGGAATAAATATCTAGTATCCTTGAATCCTCATGATCGATACTCAAGAGATACCTATTTTATTCCAAGGGGTTTATCCAGTTACTCATATAAAATATTAACAGTAATATTGAGACAAAATATGAAACAGGATAAATAGTGCTTTTATTTATTTGCGACAATACAAAGGTCCACATATGTCCTAATCTAATTAAAAGATTGTCTCTAGGACATCCGTATACTAACAATTGATAGCGACCAGTTTGACCTTCTGGTCTTCTATCAAGTCTCTGATATCAAAGACTCTTTCGACGGTGTGTAACCAGTCGATGAACTCATCTGGATGAGTGGTTCGGGATCTCAATCTTCACCCCAATATTGGCAAGAAAGGATTGATTTCCAGGTTGAATTCGTCCTCGTTGCTCCTGGTTCCAGTCCCATAATGGGTTTTCACTCATTTCCTCCTCATGAGAAGATTTTTCAGATTCTCTTCCTTCATCTAACTAGTCCAACTGTGTTTGGGCAAACTGTTGTTCGAGCTCCTGAATTTGTTTACCTTGTTCTGCCATTGTAGCGGCCATTGCTACAATTATGGTGTCTCGCACGTCGATGTGTGGTTGTTCGCCGTTGCCGTTAAGGGTGTTACCACGTCCTCTACTGCCGTCGTTGCCTCGACCTCGTCGTCCATGACCTTGACCTCGACCGCCATTGTTCTGTTCAGCCATTTATGTGGCAACCAGAGCTCTGATTACCAAATAATACCAAAGCATTAACTTATTGGCTAAATAGAAAGAAGAACGAAACAAGAATTGCGAGAAAATACTTTTCTCTTTTCTTAATTTTATTTAACCAAAAACAACCAAATAATAATAGGGTTCTCCAAGCCTTAAATAGGCAAAATAAAATAACAAAAAAGTAAATAACTATAATCATGTGCAATCAAAGGAGATAACACACAATCAACGCACACTCAAACATAATCTAAAAATAACAAAAAAGAAAATAATTAACAATTATTGAAAAATCCTAAACTATGGAATAAATTATAGAAAAGCCCAATCCAAGTCAGTCCCCAGGTGCATCATAATTGATCCCAAAAGCTTAAGCTGTTGGGAGATGACATTTTTAATGGTTTATATCATACCCCTCACGCAAGAATCATTTGGGCTTGAAGCGTGGATATTACACAGACCCAATTTTTTATTTTATCTTGTGCTTACTTAATTCCACTAGAAAGTAAGGGGGGATGAGAATCGAACTTGTGTTGTGATTTCGTGGTTCCTGAAGCTCTAATACCATATTAAAAAACCAATTCAACCCAAGAGGTTAAGCTGTTGGGTGACGACCTTTTTAATGGTTGATAAGATTTCGTAGTCCGTGATAATAAATGGATGGCCAATTGTTGTTATCAAAAGAATTAACAAATAAAGTGAAAAAGTTTTGAACAGTGGTACTTATCATTACACCTGAGAAATCTTTTGCATGCTTTAAGCGGGAATGTAAATTATATGAAGGAAACATCAAAATCAGTAACACAGAACTCACATTTAGCATAGATCTCATTAACTTTCTTGAAGTCTTTCAAGTCAGCCAACCTGGAGAAAATAAATGGTATAAACCCAGTTATCTTGCCAGCACTCAACACAATCTAAACTAATGAAGAGCTAAGAATTCATACAAAATTATGGTCTTAACAAATGATGAGTAGTTGGCACCCCCAAATTTTAGGATCTCTCCTCTGCTTTTAAGAAGCTGCAATGTGTAATTATTTCAAATGTCAACCACAAAATCAACAAGTGCACTTTCATAATAATGGAACATCAAGAAAACATTAATTGGATGTTACTGGGAAGCGAGAGAGGAATTTACATGGACCTACCAGACTATGATTAATGGCATTCAAAGAAATGTCGCAAAAAATGTTGATATATCTATTTTCCACTTATACATAAAGACATGCATTAAGAATAGGTGATATATTAAGTATCAACATTATTAGAATATTAGGATTCTAATGACTCTTCTTGTTTTAGGAGTCTAATGATTTTAGTGGTTTTAATGGGTTGGGGTTCTACTAGTTGTCCTAAACTAATACTTGACCTAGTCAATTAGAGAAAAAAGGAATGTTGGTGTTGATTGCCTTTTCTGCTCTTTCAATTTTAAGAAGGATTTCTTATCCTCCTTTCCCTCTACACTCTCCTTCTTGTTGTCTTAATGAAATTCTTCTATAATCAAATAAAAAGAGGAGTAGTAGTGTTTTGTATACGCATCTCATTTCAAGCGAAATATAATAATAAATTAATAATGAGATTCCAATAATCATTTTGTTCAAAATTTCCAAAGTTAGCTCCTATATCAACCAAGTTTTTCCCCCAAAAAATCCATTTTCCTGGAATGACCAAGGTCTCATGTTAGTTTCACTAGCATATCTTGACCAATTAAAAATTCTTTTGAAAAGAGAAAGTGTTAACTCAGCTTCATGCGTAATCAGTTAGTAAGCTTTCTCACTCATAGTGGTCATTCTAAAGCATAAACCATATAGGGAGGATTTATGTTGCGACTCGGCAAGTGCACCGGTCGTGAAGTAATAAAGTGTACCTGAGTACGAGATCGTTTCCACGAGGATCAGAATTTCAAGCACTAGTTCGCTAATCGCGTTTTAGTTGGACAATCAAAAATTTAGATGAAGAGAATTGTATTTGAAGAACTTAAAAATTAAAGACAAATAATGAGATGCAATTAAAGAATTTTCATAATTAAAAAGACAATTGGAAAAGATGATGATTGATTAAAGATTTAAAAAACAAGCGTAGTTAAGGTTTCGACTTCCCCCAATATCCTCGTGATGTTATGAATTAAAGAGTCAATAACCTTTTCTTAATATAATGCCAATCAATTCTATCTAAGTTAATTAGGGCTCAATTCCTTGTTACCCTAAATCTATGTGATCTTGAAAGAACTCTAGTTCCCCGATTATTCCCCAAGAAAACATGCATTAAGATCAAGAATTTAAAGATTGCACAATTACCCTATGTCTTTCCCTAGATCACAAGGATTATGATAAATTTATCAATTCAGGGTTCATGCACCAACATCCATATTGTCATACAATTCCCCTAAATCATTCTATAAGGAGCAAACTCATAGAAAGCATTAAAGACAAATAAATTTATTCAATTATAAAAAGAAAAGAATTCAAAGACAATTTAATTCATAAACATAAAGATTCAATTGGGTTCCATCTACCCCTAACTACATAAAAGTCTAGCCTAGCATACTGAATTCAAAAACAATAATGAAGAAAAGAGAACCCCAAGCCTCCATTGGTGTGATGTAGACTTGGTTCCTCAGTGTTTCAGCGCTCCGCAACAGGATTCCTCCTTCAGGTCTCTATGTAATTCTCTGGACTTGTTTTGGTGTTTTGGTCTTGACCTTCAGCTCCTTATTTATAATCATTGGAGTTGTATCCTTCATTCAATCTCCCAACAAATCTGTATCAGATTTGTAATTGATTCTATAATTGTTTCCTCTTTGCATTTAAGATCTTGAAGATTGGTTGACAGATTTGAGCTTTGAATCTTTGTTGTGATCTTCCATCATATCTTCCCATGGATTTATATCTATTCTCAATCAAGATTCATTTGTTTCCACTTTGTATTTTTTGTAAAATCTGATGCATATTTTGATAAAGATATAAGATATCTTTTGGATTTAGATTTGGCCGTGCATGGATATTTTAGCGTGCTGTTTGTGTGCTAAAACGTCCTCACAGTGTGTTGTTGTTGCCTATGGGCGTTTTGGCGTGCTGTTGGGCGCCAAAACGTCCTCTTCGAAGAGTTTTTGGTTGCTTCTGGAGCATTTTGGCGCTCTGTTATACCGCCAAAACGCTCTGGTCCAGGGAGTTATTGTGGTTTTCTTCATTTAGAGCGTTTAAATGTTCTTCTTGGACGCCAAAACGTCCTCCTCCAGCTTGCAGATGCTTGGAATCTTGCTTCCTTGAGGCTTCAACTCCTCTTGTTGCTTTCTTTTGGTTCCAAAGGGCCATAATAGATGTAAAAATCCTTTGAAATAAGAAGTATGACAACATGTTAGCAAGATATTCAATTATTGTGACTTCACGGTATAAAACCCTAATTTTCATGCAATTCATGATATATTTTAAGTATAATTAAGCCTAAAACCATGGTAAACCAAGGGTTTGTCAATTTCTCACTTCAAGATTGTCAACACTTAATATCATAAAAATTACTCATCAGTTAGGAGTAAAGTCATCTAATTAAACCACATCTCAAGCCCAAATTCTTATAAATGAACAATCAAACCTCATAAGCCCAAAGTAAAAAGAAATGTGACAAAAGTACAAATACTAAGAAAAGATCCATATATTACAAAATGAAATACTGCAAGTTTAGATTCAGAGTGATCTTCTTGTACCTGCTCTGTCTGATCTTCAATATTATCAGAGATAAACTTCCTCGTCTGCATCAGAAACAAAAATCTATATTATCAGGGCATCATTTCATCATGCAGCTAGCACATGTATTCTGATGCTGAAAGATTAGAAGACTGAATTGATGAGTGAAATTTAGAAGGACAACACCAAACCTCAGGAACAAGACCAAGAACACCTGACACAAACAAAAGGTTGTCGGCTTTAATTGCTTAAGAATATGGCCTCAACGCTGCTGGGGCCTTTTCAGTCTGAACAGCTGTGATAGAAGAGTTAAGGTACAATTTTGTTTCTACTTTCTACCTTTAATGCAACTCATTTAGACATAGGGGTTTATGGGGACCAAAACGCGCAAAATTTAATACAAACAAATTGTTTGATTGAATTAAAATTTAACCTTGCATATTTGGTGAAGGCTTAACAATCCACATCAAAAAGTTTTGGAAAGTACAAGAACACTTGTTCAACCCCCTCTAGGTGTTGTTCGTTTCGCATCCGCATCAAGTAGCCACTTGCCCAAGAGCAAAGGGGTTGAGTAAGCAAATGAATGCTCTGATTGCTCTCAGAATAAAGGTGGATAAGGTAAGGTTCAGAAATCTTGCTTGGAATGAGACCTATATAAAAAATTCCCTTTGTTTTGTATCCATTTATCCACTGATATAGCTGAATATATATGATATGGATATTCTTTATATCTATACAATGAGCAAAAAACATAAAATTTCTAAGTAATTCATGATGTTGAAGAATCTATGGATTAAATATGAGAACAAAATCCAACCTTTGGGGCCTTTTGAGGAGGAGTTGCAATCTAACGGTTCAATTACCATTTTGAAGGTCATTCACGTCTACTCATGGATGTGATTAATTAGGTTGAGATTAGAGATGAAAGGCATATTGAATATGGAAGTGGAGATTTTGTAGAACAAATAACTTCTATGACTTCCATAGAGGGATATAGACCAGCTTCAATATTAGATATCCTCAATTGGGTGTAGATGAACATGACCATACCAATCCTGTATCAACTATAAAAAGGCTTATCTTGAATCCGAAATATGACCAGTCATTTAGCAAGAAAGAGCTGAGACAAGCAAGAGGAACAAATAAGTATTGCCTTGAAGGAATTTTATCGTAAGCTTCAGCTTCAAAAATGCTACAGGTGACATGGCATCCGCCTTTCCCTGTTAACTTAATAGTGATGAGAGCTTGATTATCTTTTACAAGGCTAATCATTATGCTTGATTGGTATGCAGCTTCTTAAACTGGTTGGCATTCTAAAAAATTATGAAGAAGTATGACATGGTCTCCTCTATGATTTGAATGATAATCTTAGGTTGCAATATTTTGAGTTCGGTTTTGTCTGACTTATAACATTGCAGGCCAGTTCAAGGAAAGCATAAAAGGTTGCTTAAAGATGTTGACTATTCTTATGTTGGCAGCTCAAATGAAGTTGTATCTTAAATTCATATTCTCTTATATTCTTTCAGTTAATCAATTATCTTCCAAAACCAAAATGCTGCCTGCTCCATCATTTATTGTAGAAGTTAATAAACTGATGGAAAGGTTGGAGCATGCCTTAATTAAGCACTTTGCAAATGGGAGTCGCAGAAAAGGAATAAACACATTAAGACCAACTGCTAAGAGGGAGCGGAATAGAATGACATTCTTATTGGGTAAGGGCACCAAGAAGTGGTTGATTTTAAAATAATGGCAGCAAATCTTGAGGTGCATTTGTACTATGGTGAACGTTGAATAATAACCAAGGAGCAGTGCAGACACTAAGTAAAATGGATATATAGTAATATCTACTTATTTTTTACCATGTTATGAAACTATTTCCACTAGCTCTCGTGTTTGCAATCCTTGATTCATTTATGCTCACTAAAATTTCAATTCCTTCAATCTTTGTCAGCACTATGCTTAGAAAGAACAAACCATATTCAGTTTAATTTCTCACTCTGGCACTTGACTATTTCTTAAGTCAGGGTTGTTCAGTGGCTGCTCAATTAACCTCATTCTTGCACTTATTGCACTCATACATGCAAGAAATATTCTATAATGTGTGTTTGTATATTTGGAAAACACATTTCTTCTTTATAGGTAGGTTGGAGATGTTCATATCTGTTATGCAATTACATAATTGTGTGTTTGTATATGTAATATTCCAAAAAATTAACAGTAATTTATAATAATAATAAATTAATAATAATAATAAACTATAAATTAGTAGTAATAATATATATATATATATATATATATATATATATATATGATGGTTATATTATAGATAACAAGTTATAATATAAATTTTGATAAAATAATTGTGTGCGATATGAGTGCTATTGGAAAATAATTTTGATACTTTGTAACGCTCTAGATTATTTATAATAAAATAATATTAATATGTATATAAATAATCTAGAGTATTACAAAGTATCAAAATTACAAAGTATTACAAAGTATATATATACATATTAATATTATTATGTATATGTATATTAATATTATAAATAATCTAGAGTATTACAAAGTATCAAAATTATTTTTCAATAGCACTCATATCGCACATATATCGCACACAATTATTTTATCAAAATTTATATTATAACTTGTCTATAATATAACCATCATATATATATATATATATATATATATATATATATATATTATTACTACTAATTTATAGTTTATTATTATTATTAATTTATTATTATTATAAGTTACTGTTAATTTTCTGGGATATTACAGGAACGTTCCCAATTTAGCATGGAATCGAGGATGCCAGAAACTCTATTTCACTGGCTGTCAAGAATTTAATAACCTGTTTGGAAAGTAGGGAACTTGAACATCTTTTGTTCAGAGTGGGAACGACCGCAGAGTGGAAACGTCCTTAGTACTGGGAACGCCACATCTTCCAAGCTTAGGAATATAAGGAGTTTTACACCATGTTAGTTTATATGGACTACATGGTTGATGATATTAAGCTCATGTAAGATGTTCCGCATAATGTATGACTTACAACTAAGTATTTGAGTTATATTGGTTAAGAGGTAATTATTCAACAGAAAATAGAAAACGAGTAAAAGAAAAATTTAGCCATATTTAATTCAATTACTGTAATTTTAACTGCGCTTAATATCATATGCAATGCTAACAAATCGATTCTAGAACAGGTGTTAGACATAACACAGAAAGATCCTTTTTTCTTTCCTCGGGCTATTGCCAACCTTCCTTTGGGCGAGTTTCCAATTTTCCTGCATTGAAGTAGTTTACCTATTGAGATGAGGTTGAGTCATATGTTTGGAAAATGTTCGACCTCCTTTAAAATCAATTTTCAGCTCACATCGGTCATAATGGTGACTTCACAAATACCGACTATCTTGTCAGTAACTTAGTTACCCATCTTCACAATACCAAAATGGTCACTTTGATACAATGTGAAAAATCCTTTATAAGGAGTGACATGGAAGGATGCTCCTGAGGTCATAATTCATGAACAATCATCATATGCTACATTGAGATAATTGTCTTTTCCAATTAGGAAGACATTAACCTTTAGTCGTGGTACTATTCTAATCTTTCTTCCTCATACTTATTTGGTTTGGCTCAACATTGCCTCTTTTCTGATATCTCTTTAGAGTTCAGTACTAGGATCTCTCGTGACTCAGTTTCCCATAGCAGAAGCAAGTAAGGTTAGTATTGACTTTGACCAATTTTGAGACTTGTCTCATCCTTGACTTTTACTTCTACCTTGGCACTCCACTCTCCCATGGTTTTCAACGACATTTGCTTTATACTGGCTGGTTATCCCTCATTCTTTCCTCCTAGCCTCTTCATTCAGCAGGTTGTCTGTTACTAAGTCCATGTTCATCTTCCTTTCTGAGGCTGAGTAGTTTAGCGTCACAACCAAAGTATCCTAAGTCTCAACTCTCAGGCAATAGCTGAGAAGAAAAATAGCTTGCAACTTATCATCAATTGTCATATTGATCTTTATCAACTGATTTATGAGCCCCTTGTATGTGTACATATGCTGAATCATGATTTCTTCTCTCTGGTATTCCAATTTCATCGTACCTAAATGTGCTTTGTTATGTGGCGTCTTCTTCTGAATCATAGATCTAAGCTTTGTCCATAGCTCATGACCAATTGTGTAGGTCGAACATGCTTGAACAAACTCTTGTCAATATATTTGCAGATCATAACAATCACCTTCTAATTTATGAGCTCCCACACTTTTTCAATCTTCCTTTCTGCCTTCTCGACACTCAGGATTGACTCATACACATCTTTGCAATAAAAGTGATGCTCTATGAAGGGTTTCTAGTAGAACATGTCACCATCATAAGTGATGGTACCTTCTATCTCTAACCTCGCATAGCCCTTCATTTAAGAGCTCTAATACCACTGTTGTGGAAGGAACTAGATGCCCATAGCCAAGTTAGCAAAAATGACAAAACAAAACATAAAAAATTAAGGAGATAAGCAATAATACTATTCATATTAATATTACATGTATTATAAAATATGGATTAATACATACAATGATAAAATAACATCATAAACATATGATTACGTAAATAAAAAAGGGTTATACTTGTAACATCCCAAGAGCTGGCAAGGGCAGGGAGTGATCGCCGGTGCGAAAGGGCACAGACAATGAGCGGCTCATGCCAAATCTTGCAGCTTGGGGGTTCATGAATGAATCGAATCAACACCCGAAAGAGAGGAATTCCAGAGACTGTGCTGGTATGGGACGGTACAGTTAGGAATGGCTTATAAGAATTAATTGGTACTACCTATACTAACAAGATGCATCTACTTTTCGGTAGCCCGGATCGGAAGAACTCCACAGTTAAGCGTGCTTGACTTGGATCAATTCTGGGATGGGTGACCTCCTGGGAAGTTTTTCCGGGAAGTGTACGAGTGAGGACAAAACACACTGAAAAGTCTCGTGTTAGTGTGTGGGGATAGTCATTGATTCTTGCAAGTGGCCGGGCGTTACAAGTGGTATCAGAGCAGGGCCTCTCTTCCAGTACGGTGTGGTTCGAGGACGAACCAGGCGGAAGCTGGTGGGCATGTAACATCCCAAGAGCTGGCAAGGGTAGGGAGTGATCGCCGGTGCGAAAGGGCACGGACAATGAGCGGCTCATGCCAAATCTTGCAGCTTTGGGGTACATGAATGAATCGAATCAACACCCGAAAGAGAGGGATTCCAGAGACTGTGCTGGTATTGGATGGTACAGTTAGGAATGACTTATAAGAATTAATTGGTACTACCTATACTAACAAGATGCATCTACTTTTCGGTAGCCCGGATCGGAAGAACTCCACAGTTAAGCGTGTTTGACTTGGATCAATTCTGGGATGGGTGACCTCCTGAGAAGTTTTCCCGGGAAGTGTGCGAGTGAGGACAAAGCACACTGAAAAGTCTCGTGTTAGTGTGTGGGAACAATCATTGATTCTTACAAGTGGCCGGGCGTTACAATACTTCTCTCATTCTACATTAGATAAACCAAATTTCTACATATACATAATAAAGTTGGGTTCCACCTCTATTTTCTCTCTCTTCAATTATTTATGGATCTCACTTATAATTTTGTTTTAGCAACATAAGATAACTCATTTTTAGTAACAAAAGAAAAAAAATTTCCATAAAAAAATTGCCTAACTTAAATGGTAGAATTTAAAGATGTCAACCCCCGATCACAGGGTCTGCCACATATTAAAGATTGGGATATGACAATGTAGCATAATAGCGTAAATAAAAACTTTTGACATTCTACACCGCTATTTTTTATTTTGTCTTTGGTAACCAACCAAATATAAAGAAAAAATTCAAAAAAATTCATGTTTTAATCTCTTAAAAAAATTCAAATTCAATTAAAAGAATATTTTAAAATTTTCATTTTCTCAATAATATTATTATTTATAAATCAAATAATATTTTTTATAACTCTCAAAAAGTATTTCAAATTATATTTATAATTTTTTAATAAATCAAATCATTTCTCAAATTTTGTGACTTTATAGTATAAAGATAATTAGAAGCAAAGGTTAGCGTTAGGGGTGTTAACGGACCGAACTGAGCCGAGCTTTGATCTTAAAAGACTAAGACGTCTGTGTTTAAATGTGTCAGCCTGACCAAGCCTATTATTTGTTATGAATATAATTATCAGCCTGTGGACTGACTTATTTACAAAAAAATAAAAGCCTGGTTTAACCTGTTTAAAAAATAATAAGACAACAAAAATTTATCCAAACAGAATATACAATCAACAGCACTAGTAATTTTATATATATTCATAAATTAAATGTATATCCAAACAGCATGATATAGAACAAAATCATTCAAAAAGTTTGTTTAACCAATAAAATGCATGAAAAGGATTGAGGAGAGAGAATGAACTATTACAAGTAGTATAAAAGATATAAAATAAAAATAAAAATTAATTTATTAGGTCAGCTGAGAGGCTCTAAGGCCGAGTTTTTGAATCGGAGCCTGAGGCCTTTTTATTAAACGAGTTTTTATACAAGTTCAAGCCTGGTTCCAACAACTAATTTTAGACATGTAAGCTCAGGCCTTCACGAGGCAAGCCAAAGACCCCTGGTTCATTTACCACCCCTAGTTAGGGTAATGTTAAATTTTCTCAAAATACTCGCATAATAATCTTCTTGAGCATTATCATTAAAAGGTAAAAAAAGAACATATTAGAATTTACTATTTTTGTAAGCATGAAATTTTCATTTTTTTTATAAACCTTTTGTTTCTTCCTTGAATAATTATAAATATGGTTTATTTTTCTGCAGTCAATATAGATAATGTAGCTACATTGAGTCTAAAACAACATCGTCTTGTGACAAAAATCAAGGTATTTTTATAATTATAATTTATTTTAGGGTTATAATATTTTTTCTCTTTATAATTTTTGGCTTTAATGTGTCTACAGTGAATGTAGTCTAGGGTGTAAATGGGCCAGGCCAGCCTACAGGGGCTTATGGCCTGGCCTACGAAGTAATTAGAACATACGAAGTAATTAGAACAGGTTAAGGCTTGTATACGAGCCTGTTTAGAAACAAGGTCGTAGGCTAAAAATAAAATGCTTGGCCTTTTAGCCTATAGGTCGTCCTGTTTAATATTTAAATAAAAAATTATTTTACATATTTATTTATTTATTCTAAAAGTTAGATAACCTAATTGCTTTTGTTTTAGTATGTGCCGCTCTTCTCACTCACACTATCACCCAATTTCTTCGATCCCATTTTCTCTTAAGTCAGCAAGTTGAAGTCCCTCACCGCCGTTCATGTGTGATTCGTTGCCTGTTGATAAACCCTTGGTTTACCATGGTTTTAGGCTTAATTATACTTGAAATATATCATGAACTGCTTGGAAATTAGGGTTTATACCGCAAAGTTACAATAATTGAATATCTTGCTAACATGTTGTCATATTTCTTATTTCAAAGGATTTTTGACATCTATTATGGTTTTTGGAGCCAAAGAAATACAACATGATGAGTTCAAACCTCAAAGAAGCAAGATTTCCAATGTGTACCAGCTGAAGGAGGACGTTTTGGCGTCCAAGAAGCACATTTAAAAGCTCAAAATGAAGAAAACCACAATATCTCCATGGACCAGAGCGTTTTGGCGCCCAAACAGCACGCCAAAATGCTCCAGCAGCATGAAAACACCCTTCGAAGAGGACGTTTTGGCACCCATCAGCACGCCAAAATGCCCAGAGGCAGACAACAACACACTGTGAGAACGTTTTAGCGCACAAACAGCATGCTAAAATATCCAGGCACGGCCAAATCTAAATCCAAAAGAGATTTTATATCTTTATCAAGATGTGCATCATATTTTTACAAAAATACAAAGTGGAAACAAATCAATCTTGATTGAGAATAGATATAAATCTATGGGAAGATATAATGGAAGATCAAAACAAAGATTCAAAGCTCAAATCTGTCAACCAATCTTCAAGATCTTAAATGCAAAGAGGAAACAATTGTAGAATCAACTACAAATCTGATATGGATTCATTGGGAGATTCAATAAAGGATACAACTTCAATGGTTATAAATAAGGAGCTTGGGAGCAAACACCAATACACAAGTCTAGAGCATTACACCAAGACGGAAGGAGGAATCCTGTTGCGGAGCGCTGGAACATTGAGGAACCAAGTCAACATCACACCAATGGAGGCTTGATGTTCTCTTTTCTTTATTATTGTTTTTCAATTCAGTATGCTAGGCTAGTCTTTTATGTAGTTAAGGGTAGATGGAACCCAATTGAATCTTTATGTTTATGAATTAAATTATCTCTGAATTCTGTTCTTTTTATAATTGAATAAATTATCTGTCTTTATTGCTTTCTATGAGTTTGCTCCTTATAGAATGATTTTGGGAAATTGTATGACAATAGGGATGTTGGTGCATGAACCCTGATTTAATAATTTATCATAATCCTTGTGATCTAGGAATAGACATAGGGTAATTATGCAATCTTGGAATTCTTGATCTTAATGCATGTTTTCTTGGGGAATAATCAGGGAACTAGAGTTCTTTCAAGATTACATAGATTTATGGTAACAAAAAATTGAGCCGTAATTAACTTAGAAAGAATTGTTTGGCAATATATTAAGAGACAGATTCTTGACTGTTTAATTCATAACATATTGAGGATATTGGGGGAAGTCGAAACCTTAACTACACTTGTTTAAATTCTTTAATCAATCATCATCTTCATTCATTCTTTAAATTTTGAATTTTCTTTAATTGAATGCTATTACTTGTTTTTAATTTTTAAGTTCTTCAATTACAATTCTCTCCAATCCAACTTTTGATTGTCCAACTAAAACGCGATTAGCGAACTAGTGCTTGAAATTCTGATCCTCGTGGGAACGATCTCGTACTCCGGTACTCTTTATTACTTTACGACCGATGCACTTGCCGAGTCGCAACACCTGTTCACCACCGCAACATCTTCGTCGATTTTGATTTTTGTGATCTATCGAGGTTTACAAACCCTACCCTACCCCACAAACCATTTCTCTGTCGGTATGTCCCTGCTTCATGATTGTTCGATTTCATGCACTGATCGATTGCATTTGCTATGTTGATGCAGAAGTGGTTTGGATTTCAATAGATTAGGTGCTCACAGTGATTTCCCAAAAGCAAAAGGCAGCCTTCAGGGTTTTTTTCTTTGGATTTGCCTTCACCAAGCAGCAGGTACTGCTTTTTCTTTTCTTTTCTTTTTTCCCCCAAGAAAGGTGCAAGTAATGTGCTTATGTATGTTTTTCTTTGTTGCCTCTGTTTCTTTTTATCACCTAAATGTACAATTTTTAGATCTTTGTGAAGCTTGCTTTGAGATAGTTTGTTGTTTCTTTGTTGCCTCTGTTTCTTTTTATAACTTACATGTATAATTTTTAGATCTTTGTGAAGCTTACTTTGAGATAGTTCGCTGTTTCGTTGTCTCCTTTTTTTGTATTTCTTATGGATATACTGATGTGTTTCAAAAAAATTATAAATTTATATGCTTGTCATTGCATTCCTTCCTAAAGTTGTAAATGTAGAGATACAAAGTTAAATGAAACAGAAAAAAATTATATGAATGAAAAGCATAAGAAATTCTTGATTAAGTGTTAGGCTAAGTTGTGGTTTGGCTTCCCAATGAATAATCGGTTAATGAGGTTAGGAATTAGGATAAGGGTATGGAACATCGAACTCTGTAGGAGAGCGATCAGGGATGTCAATTTTCCATATGGTATGTCCATTTCTTGTTCTTGTGTATGTTCTTTTTTGGGAGTGTGAAATTGAAATGAGCTTTATGTATCAAATGAGTTATGAGATGGGATATTTAATATTTTGAATTAATTTGTATTACATTAATTTTTTATTTTAACCTAAAATACAAAAACAAAGATCGGTTCATTCCAAACTGTTTTTTAAATTATATTAGATTGAACCAAATTTAAATTTAGAAACAAACTAGTTAGATAATAAAAATATGACTCGAAATTCTTTTTTATATAAAAGAAAATTTAGAAACACCGTACGATTGGAATTTGCAATCTAATCAAGGAAGATGATAATTAAGGTGTTAGTCACTATCAAATTGGCAATAAATTCTTTTTGGCCACCTTGCTATTAGATATTAATATTGCTTTGATCACAGATATTGCTCTGAATGGAATGGATTGATTCTTAATGGAATTGATTGATTCTTAAGGGGTTAGTCACTAACATGTATTGCTCTGAATGGAATGGATTGATTCTTAAATTTGTGCTAGTTTCGTGTATTTTTTTTTTCAAGTTTGTCTGCTTTATATGTTTTGCAGGTTACAAGGTTTTTACCTCACTCACTCTAATGATCATAACTTTATTTTGCAGGAAGATGATGTTTCATAGATTCAAAAAGTGAAAGTGTATCAAAGTAAGAGGAAGATAAGAAGGCTCATTAGAAGATTGTGACATGCCAAGAAAAAT
Organism: Gastrolobium bilobum; assembly: GCF_033153095.1. Lineage (NCBI taxonomy): Eukaryota > Viridiplantae > Streptophyta > Magnoliopsida > Fabales > Fabaceae > Gastrolobium > Gastrolobium bilobum. The sequence goes on from NW_026899372.1 coordinate 32,870, forward strand.
TCAATCTTTGTTGTCATGAATTTTTATAATATGTGTTCTTGTTAAAAAATCTGTTGTAGAATTTTTATAATTTGGACCCATGCTAGAAATATTGTTTAATGAATGAGATATTTCATTCTTTTTTTTAAATTTAATTTGCAATATGGTAGGCCTAAAAGGCCTTATTGGCCATGTAGGCTTTTTATTTTTTAATAACAGGACAATCTTGACCTTTAAACTAAGCCTTTGATAGGCTCATAGGCTAGATAGGCTCAACATTTTTTTGTATAGGCCTAGGCCATGAAGGCCAAAGCCTGCCCTGTCCTGATCTATTTGCACCCCCTAAATGTAGATAAGTTATCTATATTTACTAAAAAAATGACATCTTTTTGGGTTAAAAAATTAAAAATAATAATAAGAAAGGTTGTTATAACTCTGAAATAAATTATAATTATAAAAATACCTTGATTTTCGTCCGAAAACGACGTCGTTTTAAGCTCAATGTAGATAACTTATTTACATTGACCGTAGAAAGAATGAACCCATGATTTTTTAATATTGCAACCCAAAATAACGTCGTTTTAGGAGTGAACGTAAATAACTTATTTATATTCACTGTAGAAATATTAAAGCCTTATAAATGTTATTTTTGAATGATTTAATCTTTTTCATAATTATACGATTTTATTTTTTATGAATAATCACACGTTTATTAAAAGAGTTTATCATTGGGCTCTGGCCCTTTAATTTACAAAAAAAGAGTTTATCATTTTATGTAATCATTATACGGAAATTTTAGATCTGTAACAATATATAATTGTATAATATTATAAAAAAAATTAAATTCCAATATAAAAAAACATAAATAAATAAATAAAAATTTGTCAAATTTGCACATGCCGTGGACTGGAATTAAACTTTCAATTAGAAATTATTTAAAATAAGAAATGGTGTTGGTATGAATGCTTTTTTTACTAAAATAATTTACTTCAATATTTTATTTTTTAAATTATTTATGTCGGAGCATTAATTTCAAAATATGTAAAAAAATTTATATTGGAATGTTCGTTTAAATACCTTTTGCTTTTGGGGGAGAAACTCACATTCCATGATGATTAGTTTTAAATGATTAAAAATCAAAACTTAGGAAAATAATTTGTCATTTTTAAATTGATGTTATTTTAAGTACTGAAATAATCATATTTTTGTGCATATTTATTGATTTTTTTCCTCTGAAATGCTTTTTTTTCTCTTTGCCTCTAATTTTATGAAGGAAGAAAAATTATAAAAGATCAACAAATATATACAAAAATATAATTATTTCATTTAAAATGAAAGAAAATTATACTTACAAATGTTTGCCAAAAAAAATAAATTACAAATGTTATTCCCAAACTTAAACCACTTTAAAAAATAATGTTTGGACACAAATAACTTGAGATATAAACTATTTAAACATAGGGATAATAAATTGTGAAAACTAATTAAAATTATTACCAATATTACTATCAATCAATTTCACTGTTAGATTGATTATGTTGATCTAACGATTATTTTTATTTTTATTTTTATATAATTATAATTTTTCATATTCAATACTTTCGCATTAAAAATAAAAAATTATATGCATACAAAAATAAAAATAAAAATAAAATATTAAATATGAAGAATCAGATTAATATAATTAGATCCTTTCCCCTTAACAACAACAGGCAAACCGTGTTTGTTTCTGGGTTTTGGTTACCCCTACTCCTATTCTTACCATGTTACTCGTAACTCACTCAGCTTCTACGCTGGAAATTCAAGCTCTTCTTCCTCTCAACTCAAAACCCCTAATCACCACTACAAAAGGATTTGTGGACCCAAAACGCTGCGTTTTGATTCCACTCACAGTCTCAGACTTAACCCAACTCTTCTTCTGACCCTGAGGTGGGTGATTTTTTGCTTTCTTTTTCTTGTTTCTTGTTCATTCACAAGATTACATCCCAAAAAAAATTGGATTTTGAGAATGAAATTTTTATTTTTATTTTAATTTTGGTAATGTAACAATTATTATTTTTGTCCCTTTGTAATTTTGTGAGAGCCAAGTAGTTAAATTATTATCACTGGGTTGTAATGGCAATGCTCTTTGAGAACTGTAAAACTGTAAACATGATTTTGGGTCAGCAATTGTGGTGAAAATATTGTATTTATTGGAGATAATGTGATATTCTCAATGTATACTTTTGTTGAAGATGAAGAAAAAAAGGGTTATTGAATTGAATGGTTTCTCTATATTTTTTGAAGTAACAAATGGGCAGGTGTTCTGAAAAAATTACTCTAATTATAGGTGGAAGTATTTATTTTGAATTGAAGATTGCAGTTTACAGATTTTTATGTGGTTAATATATTCTTTGAACAAGGCAATGCTGGTCTAAATTACCCCAGTCTAATTTCCTCATAGTTCAATGGAATTATTGTAGTTGAGCCCATGTTAGAAATGAATCCTTAAAGTTTGTTGATTTATGGCTCAATAATCCTGTTGTAACTTTTTCTGGCTTTATATATTGAAATTTTTTATTCAATTTAAAAGTTTTTCAGTTGTGAGAGTTTTTATATTATTATGTTCTTTATTATCCAACTTTCCAACTTGATGCCCGTTGTTCTTTATATAGAACAAATTCACACATGTAGAAACTTCTAACATTAACGTGTGAACTACTTTGGGGATGATTTTTTTATTTTTTTTTAACTAAAAAATAAATTAGTTTCATTTCGCGCTAACTTCAAGTTAATTTTTCAGTGAGAATTTCTCCTCTAGTTTTAATTAAGGGTTTTCTGAACTTATAAATAGGAATTTTCTCAAATATTTATCAAAATTGTGACTTTGTGGATCTTAGACCAAAACTCAGATGTTTTTAATTACTTTACCCTAGCTGCCTACAACCACCCGTCCAGGGTTTAAATAAACTAGTACTTTCATGCTGTAGGATCTATTAGTATCTGTAATCAGTTGAAAATATAGGTGATTTTAGCATTTTAAATTTTGATAATTCCTTCATCTAAACTACTTCTTCTTCCTTTCCAATAATCAATTTTTCTTCTGGATTCCAGTAATTAGAAAATTATTTCCTATGTTTATAATCATATATGTTCTACAATCTATTCCATACATGATGTTCTTAATCAATGCCTTGTGTAGGTAGATAATGCTGGCAATTTCCATCATTGCTTGAGAAGGATAAGCATGAGTCACTTTTTCAAATCCTTTCCAGGAAAGCCTTTGAAGTGCTCTTATCTCTAGCTACACTCTCATGGATGTTGAAGCAGTAGATGAAGGGGAAAACATTGATAGACCTGCTTCTGAAAATGTTGAAACTGAAAAAGGCCAGGGACATGTTATGACTGTAAACTTGGCTGAAAGAGAAGTAAATAATCAGTATGGTGATGCATATAGGAAACCACAAGTGGGCATGCTGTTTGAATCTGAAGACGCTGCAAAATCAATTTATGAGGCATATGCAAGACATGTAGGATTTAGCACCCATGTTGGTCAATTCAGTCGTGCTAAGCCTGATGGTCCAATTATAACTTGGGATTTTGCTTGTTCTTGGGAGGTATTTAAAAGGAAGAACGTAGTAAGTTGCAATGCAATGCTTAGGATTGAGAGAAAAGATGCAAACTGGGTAGTGACAAAATTTGTTGAGGATCATAACCATTCCCTTGCTTCCCCTAGAAAGGTGCAGTATCTTCGACCCCGTAGGCATTTTGCAGGTGCTACAAGAAATGTTGCAGAGACATTTGATGCCAGTAATGATTCTTATGTTCCCTTGAATGGCAATCATTTAGAAGCAGTTAGTATAGTTCGGAGTTCCTCTCCAGCAGAAAAAAGTCATCCAACAAGAAACATTGATTCTTTTACCAATGTAAGATCTTCCCGAAAGAGGACCCTTGGAAGAGATGCTCAAAATCTTCTAAATTATTTTAAGCAAATGCAGGCAGAAAACCCTGGCTTCTATTATGCAATACAGCTTGATGATGAGAACCGCATGACCAACGTATTCTGGGCTGATGCAAGGTCAAGATCAGCTTATAATTACTTTGGTGATGCGGTAATTTTTGACACAATGTATAGACCAAATCAATACCAAGTCCCATTTGCTCCATTTACAGGAGTCAATCATCATGGTCAGATGGTTTTATTTGGTTGTGCATTACTTGTAGACGAATCTGAGTCTTCCTTTACTTGGCTGTTCAGGACGTGGCTAACTGCTATGAATGATCGACCACCTGTTTCTATAACCACTGACCAAGATAGAGCCATACAAGCAGCTGTTGCCCAGGTGTTTCCAGAAACTCGCCACTGTATTTGTAAGTGGCACATTTTGAGAGAAGGTCAAGAAAGATTGGCTCATATTTACCTTGCTCATCCTTCATTCTATGGGGAGCTATATAGCTGCATCAATTTCTCTGAGACTATTGAGGATTTTGAATCAGCATGGAAGTCTCTCCTAGATAAATATGATCTCCAGAAAAATGATTGGCTTCAAGCAGTGTATAATGCTCGCAAACAATGGGCCCCTGTTTACTTTCGTGGTACTTTCTTTGCTGCATTTACTTCAAACCATGGGGTTAGCTCCTTTTTTGATGGCTATGTAAATCAACAGACAACCATACCTTTTTTCTTTAAGCAGTATGAAAGATCTCTTGAACATTCACTGGAAAAAGAAATAGAAGCAGATTATGATACCATTTGTACCACACCTGTGTTGAAGACTCCATCACCAATGGAGCAACAGGCTGCAAATCTGTATACTAAGAAGATTTTTGCAAAGTTTCAGGAGGAACTGGTGGAAACTTTTGTGTATACAGCAAATAATGTTGATGATGATGGTGTGGTCAGTAAATACAGGGTTGCAAAATATGAACATGATCACAAGGCATACATGGTTACATTAGATATCTCTGAAATGAAGGCAAATTGCAGCTGTCAGATGTTTGAATACGCAGGCATTCTTTGTCGGCATATATTGACTGTCTTCACTGTTACAAATGTTCTTACCCTTCCATCGCACTACATTTTGAACCGATGGACAAGGAATGCGAAATCCAGTATTGGAACAGATGATAGAATATCAGATCCACTTGGCATTGAGAACCTAACCATACGCTTCAATAGTTTATGTCAAGAAGCCATTAAGCTTGCAGAAGAAGGGGCAATAGCTGTAGAAACTTATAATGCAGCAATTAATGCTTTAAGAGAGGGTTCTAAAAGGGTTGCTTTTGTGAAGAAAAATGTTGCAAAAGTCATACCTCCAACCACTCAGGGTAATGGAAGCAGTCAGGAAGACAATGGCAAGAGGAGCCCTTCATCAATTTCTGAAGTCATCCCATCATTATGGCCTTGGCCAGATTCAGTGACACATCACTTTAATCTTAATGACATTGGGCTTCCTGTTACTGATCTGAATCGTCCTATTGCAGATCGTGTTTCTATTCACCGTGATGGTGGCCCTCCAGACAACAATGTATTTATCTGAATTACCCTAATATTTATTACTGTTAAGTTATGCTGGTCATTGCTTCAATTGACTATACTTTATTGATGCAGGTTGTCCTTACTTGTTTCAAGGCTATGACTTGGGTTATAGAAAATAAGAACTCAAGCCCACCCAGTAAAGTTGCAGTCATCAACATGAAGGTCTGTATATAGGAGCTTTATATGCCTGCAACCTCTGTTCTCTTCTGAGTTGCTGTGTGCATCTTTTATTTCTCAAGAAGCAGATATCTGAACATTTTTTGTCAGATACTCTGATTAAATTTAATGTGGCATCAATATGCTCTGTAGTTGGAAGAGATCAATTTTTTTCCAGATCTTCATTTAACATTCATGAGGACGAGCCTTAGAGCAGTGGTAAGGTTGCTCTTTGTGACTGAAAAGTCACGAGTTCGAGTCTGAGAAACTGTCTCTTTACAAAAAATACAAGGGTAAGGCTGCGTAGAATCGAACCTCACTCCTATCCTCACAATTCGGGAAGGTGTACCGGGGTTTGTGCTTTTGCTGTTTTCAGAAAATATTAAAAATCTAGGTTACTTCACTTACCATATTGCTTCCTATGCCTATGTATAGAGGACTATTGAATTGTGCGTGGATAACATGTATAAGGTGCTCAAAAGTCAAAACATTCTTTTTTACCTGTTAATTATGTTTTGCTCCCTTTTGTAGCTGCAAGATTATGGCAAGAGCTCTTCAGGAGAGACAGAAGTGCAATTCAGTGTGACGAGGATCACTTTGGAGCCTATGCTGAAGTCTATGGCTTACATCAGTCAGCAGCTCACTGCAGTCAATAGAGTTGCTGTCATCAATCTGAAGGTGCACAAACTTGGATCATGATCCTCTACTCTACCTAACTCCTAAACGTTTTACAATCATTTTCACTCACAAGTTTTGTGGGTGAAATCATTTTCTTCAAATGCTCTCACATCATATAAATGAAACCTCAGAATGGGAGGTTTACTACTTACTTTAAAGTTTAAGCAGTTTCACTGATAATTTTCTTTTCATTTTTTGAATGACATCCACCAATAATTTGCTGAAGAAGCCATCATTATTTATTGATAAACTGGTTAACCCTTCCATTGTGTTGGGTATCACCTCTACGCCTTTAGATGATTGAGGTAATGTACCACGTGTAGAGAGTCTGAGTAGTATGAGTTGAAATATGAGAAAATTTAAATATGATTTCTTCATACTTATTGATGTAGATTGGTTTGATCTATTATATAGTTACAATACTATGACAACATACACCCAATATTTACAATGTTTACATCATCAGTATGTTTCAAATATCACCTTATCTCCTCCAAAAATGTTGCTATGAAGAAATACTATGTCAAAGACTGACTATCCTAAAAGCTTAAGCTTAAGTTTTTATATGGAGGCCAATGAATTATTTATTCCTCTAACATGTGTGCAAAATCCCTTTGAGCTTTAAGCACAGACAAAACAAAGACTCACACATACTGTGTTGAAAAAATAGCTTATCGAACCATCCATTGTTTATAGATGCTTTGATCTAGAGAGTGTTTTACTGAAAGAATGTCACTGATTTACTAGGTGTACTGGTATTTTCATTTAACATGATAGCTTGAGTACAACTGTATCGCAAGAGGCAGTACAGCGAATATACTTATGAGAGAGTGTTCTACTAGCTAATATGTAATGTTAGATATTGATGGGCCTCTCAAACTCTATGACGAAGTCTACAAACGAAGAGCCCATAACCCAAAGTTAGTTACTGCGGTATAGACACGTGGCAGGCTATTAATGTAAAGGCGAATATTGGAGTGAGTGGAATGGAAGATTCAGTAATATAAGTTAGTTAGTGGAGAGGGAATGGGTGTGAAGAATATTGTGTAAAGGCGTGGGTAGTGGCACCGGGCATGGGTAGTCTCAGTTGTTGTAAAGGGATAGGAGTTCATTGTAATTCCTCTTTCAATTGGGTAGTTGATTGGGAGGATTGTGTCTTTCATTACTGTTCTGACTTTTGAGTTGTATTCATTGTGATGTATATGACTCCGTTTTTCCATTAATCAAAGCATTGTTAGTCAGTGTAGTTGATTCGCTCTCTTTCTCTATTAGTTATCTTTCTTGCTGAATTACTGGTATCAACATTTTTGTATCAGAGAGTTTACGATCCTTGAGTGTTGTATGTACGAATGAGAATGAAGAATCGACTTGAAGAAATCGAGCACAGGTTAGAGGGAATGGAGAACCGATTGGGTGGAGTGGAGGTAAAAGTCTGATAGTTGAGGGAGGCCTTCACGGAGTTCCTGAATCATTTTGACAACCGAGGAAGAGGTGCAAGAAGAGGACGGAGGATTGGCGGGCTAGAAACAGAGATGGGGAATGGTGCATCTGGAAGTGGATTGACTTGGAGGGATGAAGAGAGGACGCGTCAGGTGGTAGTTCCATATTTCTCCGGCAATGACAGTTATTGCTGGATTTTTCGAGCGGAGCGTTATTTTCGAGTAAACCGAATACCACCGGAGGAACATGTAGAGACAACTTTAATTTGCTTGGAGGGAGAAGCTCTTAGTTGGTTCCAGTGGAGCGAACCAAGAAATCCGCTGATCGATTGGGCGATATTCAAGGCCGCGATTTTGCAGTGTTTCCATGTCTGACCTTCAGGAAATCCATATAACGCTTTAATGGAGTTGAAGCAATCCGACACGGTGGCGGAATTCCGGAAGCAATTTGAAGTGTTGTCGGCTCCATTGAGACACGCTGATGAAGAGATGATGCAGGACGCTTTTCTGCTCACGCTGAAACCAGAGATTAGAGCAGAGTTTCGCATGCATTCACCTAATGACCTTGGACGGATGATGTTGCTCGCTCAACACGTAGAAGAAAGGGAAATCGTGTTCTGAAGAGCGGAATCAAATATGGTCCGAAACAGATTTAGGCTTGGAAATGGTTACCATTCGGGTGGGAGGCCTGCACTAACAAACAAAGGTGGGGGTCAAGTTTGGGGGGGGGGGGGGAGTGGAATGGGCCAGCTGCTTCGGCCCAAAACACTACATCTACATTCATGGGTTAGCTAGCAACTCGAATCCCAACCTAACGAGGAGTGTGACAACAAGGCATGGAGGGTCGTCGCATCAAGCACAGACGTCGGTCAGCACGATGGACGGATGCCGTGGTAGTCGATTCCTCCGTCTAACACCAGAGGAAGTAGAGGATCGTCGGCGTCGAAACTCATGCTTCCGTTGTGATGGACCCTTTGGTCTAGGTCATGTTTGCCCGAACTTGTAGTTGCATGTAATGATTATGTGCGAAAGCATGGAGGAACCGATGGAGGAAGAGTTGTGTCAAGGAGTAGACAGAGAGCAGACCGACACTCTCCAACTTAGTGTTCAGAGCATGGTGGGGATCACTTCCAACCGGCCCTTGAAGTTGTGGGGGGATGTGGTGATGCTCTATGAAGCACGGATACGGCTAAAAAAAAAATTTCACGTATCGGATTCGCGTTTTAAACGGGTACGCTTTGCAGACGTTATTTCACGTATCAGAAAAGTCAAAAAATTTAATTCGGTCAAATGGCAAATTTTGTAAAATTTTAAAAAATAAAGGGTGAAGATTTTAGCTTAAAAGAAGCCCTAAAACTAGATGTAACTCACTATATCATCGTCTGAAACCATTCTCCCAAATCGAAATCTGACTCAAGTCATCTCTGCTGCTGGTCGCCTCTGCTCGTTGCCTCTGCTCGTCGTCGTCTTTGCTGCTGGTCGCCTCTGCTCGTTGCCTCTGCTCGTCGCCTCTCGCCTCTGCTCGAGTCATCTCTGCTCGTCTGCCATCTCTGCTCTTCTTTCATCTCAGCGCGTCCATCTCTGTTGGACTTTCAGTTAGTTTTTTTCTAATCTCTCTTTCGTTTTATTTGCTTAGAATTCGTCTGCCATCTCTTTCGTTTATATGTGCGTTTTATTTTGCCGTTTATGTGCGATTGTGCGTTTCATTTTTTTTATATTTGCTTCTTTTATTTTTTGCTTTATTTAATTTCTTTTGCTTCTGCCATTTTGTTTTGTTTTGCCTTTTTATGTTTTGCTTTTATTTTTTGCTTTTTATAAATTAAAAAGAATCATGATTCTGCCAATTTTTATTTTATATGATTTAATTTTTAATTTAAATTTTTAATATGATTCTATATTTCTTTATATTTTCCATTTATGTGCCTTTTCTTTATATATTTTTTATATTTGCTGCTTTTAATTTTTCTTTTTAACATGATTATATATTTTCTATTATTAAATATGATTCTGTTTTTTTTAATATGATTATGTTTGTAAATTATATTTTTTGATTTTAATTTAATATATTATATGATGTTGTTTATGCTGTTTTTAATCTGTTTGCCAATTATGTTTTTTTAATTTATTTGTAAATTCTGTTTTGAATTTAATAGAATGGAGTCAAACATAAATGAAAGCAATAGTTCAATACAATCCAATGTACAAGTTGTGGACACTGAAGTTGAAAACTTGAACAGACCATTGTGGAGGTATGTTACTAGAGTTGAGGATGGAACAAATGCTGGAGGGAATATGAGTTGGAAGTGTAAGTTTTGCCAACTTGAATACAAAAGTTCATACACAAGAGTAAAGGCCCATTTGTTAACATACATAGCAACCTTCGGCTCTTGTCAAGAAAGAGTCCAAAATATAATGAAGGAGAAAGTCAATATTGGGACATTAGTGGAGATGCAGTTGATACCTTTAATGATGTTGGAGCTTTAGATGGTGCTGCCCTTTCCCTAGATGAGCCAGAGTTGGAGGCAAATATTATTAGTAGCACTCCATATCCACATACTAGTTGATGTTTTTATCAATTTTGTATGGATAATCTATTAATTGTGCTTATGATTTTCCTTTTATTATATTTTGTTAATGTGAAATACACTATATATTTAAAAAAATATTTTTATACTAAGACGTATCGGGAATGTATCGAAATATTAGTATTTTGAAGTAACGTATCGACATCGCGTATCGGGAACGTATCGAAAACGCCGTGTCGGTATCGGTGCTTCATAGGTGATGCTGATCGATACTGGAGCATCTCACAATTTCATTGGTGAACGCACAATGAACACTTTGGGGCTGCTGGTGCTCCGATCGAAGTCTTTCAGAGTGGAGGTTGGAGATGGCTACCAGGTACAGGGTAAAGGAACTTTTTGCAAGGGAGTGACATTGGTATTACCGAACTTGTTGATAACACAAGATTTCTTCGTCTTTGACCGTAAGGGTTTTGATTTGGGTTTTACTTGACTGGAAGGATTGGGGGACATTCAAGCTAATTTCAGCAAACTATTGCTTCGAATTACGTGGCAGGGGAAGATTGTAACCTTGAAGGGAGACCCTGAGTTGTCATATAGCCAAGTATCTTACAAGGGAATGACTTGTTCGTGGAGGAAGGGGACAGAAAGGTACTATGCGGAGCTGGGGTACTATGCGGAGCTGGGGTACTATGCTTTGGAATTATCAAACTCACAGATAGAAGACCAACAAATTTCAGAACTGCTTCTACAGTATGAAGATGTGTTCCAATTCCAACCACCTTCAGAGTTGCCACCTCCAAGGGAATGTGATCACAACAAAATCATATTGAAGCAAGGTGCCGATATTCCCAACATATGCCTATATTGTTATCTGTATTACCAGTAGGAGGAGATCGAGAAGTTTGTGAAGGAGATGCTTATAGCGGATGTGATAAGACCGAGTTGCAGTCCATACTCTAGCCCCTTGATTCTTTTGAAAAAGGACAGAAGTTGGAGATTCTTTGTCTACTACAAAGCCCTAAATAAGGTAACGAATTCCTGATAAATTCCCTCTTCCAGTGATTGATGAACTCCTGGATGAATTAAATGGTATTGGACTTTTTTCGAAAATAAACTTGAAATCAGGTTATAATCAAATCCTCATGATAGTTGAGGATATAGAAAAAACTATTTTTTGGACACATGAGGGTCATTATGAGTATCTTGTAATGCCTTTTGGGTTGAGAAATGCCCCTTCTACCTTCTAATCTTTAATGAACAGTGTTTTCAAGCCTTTTCTAATGAAATTCGTCTTAGTCTTCTTTGACGATATTCTGATTTATAGTAACAGTGTGGAACAACATAGTGAACATTTAAGGGTGGCATTGGATGTCCTGAGGCAGAATCATTTTTCTGCAAATTTAAAGAATGCACTTTTGCAAAATATGAGTTGGAATATCTGGGTCATTTGATTTCCCATAATGGTGTGAAGGTTGATACGCATAAATTGGAAGCAGTACAACAGTGGCCAACTCTTAAAAATTTGAAGAGTCTTAGGGGATTTTTGGGGATGACAGGGTCATTTGTCGGGCCATTAACTCAGTTGTTGAAGAGGGATAATTTCTTATGGAGTGATGAAGCCCAACTGTCATTTGATTCTTTAAAACAAGAAACGTTGAAACTATTGACCTTGGCACTTCCTAATTTTGATGACACCTTTGTAGTGGAGACGGATGCCTCAGTCTTTGGCATGAAGGTAGTTTTTATGCAAGGTGGATGCCCGATTGCTTTTCTTAGCAAAGCTTTTTTTGAAAAAGATAAGTCTTTGTCAGTTTATGAGCATGAACTAAAAGGCTATTGTTTTTGTTGTTCACAAGTGGCGTAATTATTTATTGGGGCGCTATTTTGAGATTAAAATTGACCAAAGGAGCCTTAAATACTTAACGGAACGACGACTTGTGGTAGAGGGTCAACAAAGATGGGTGGCTAAGTTGATGGGGCATGACTTTGAGATACAGTACAAACCAAGTGTTGAAATTACTGCTGATGATGCGTTGTCGCGTGTCAGGGATTGCAAAGAGCTCATCTAAGTCACAAGTCCAGATTTGCAGAAGTTGTCCGAGGAGGTGCTGAATGATCCAATCAGAAAAAAAATTGTTGTAAATAATTGTAATTATTTATTTATTTATTATTTCATTCTATTATAGAATCTTCTTTGGGCTTAACTCATTAGGTCATTTAACCTCTTTAAATAGACAGTTCTTGTATAGTTATAATACACAATTTTTCAATATAATATTATCCTTCCTTTTATATGGTATTAGAGTCTTGATGTCCTGGTTTAGATCCTCGCTGCCGCCCCATTTTTTGGGTGGAATTTCTTAACACAAGTAGGCTGGGTCTGATGCATTATCCATCTTTCAAGCCCAATGAGCTCTCTTGTGAGGGGGCATGTTAGAGATATATAAAACCATTAATGTAGCCTCACCCAATAGTTTAAGCTTTTGGATTGAATTAGTTCTTTACAAAAATTTTAATTGAGGTGCTATTGGATACCAATTCTCATCCTGGATATCATGTCTTAAAAGGTTGTTTGTAACATAAAAATAGGTTGGTTCTTCCTAAATCTTCCCCACAAATTTTTGGGCCTTTTGAGATCAAGGAATGAGTGGGTCCAGTTGCTTATAGACTAGAGTTGCATTCATATTCAAAGGTTCATGCTGTTTTTCATGTTTCGCAACTAAAGAGAGTTGTTCATCCTTCTATTCCTCTGCTGGATTTGCCTCGTTGCTTGTCTGATTCCTTAGAATTACAAGTTCATCCAGCTACTATTCTTAAAGCTCGACGTTTACTTGATGGACAAGTGGAAATTTTGATGCAATGGGAAGGGTTGGCTGATTATGATTGCATTTGGGAGAATTTGACAGACTTTCAGGCTCAATTTCCTTCCTTTTATCTTGGGGATAAGATGAATTTTGAAGGGGGGATGTTGATGGGCCTTTCAAACTCTATGACAAAGTCTACAAACAAAGGGCCCATAAGAAAGGAGCTAAGGACAACCCAAAGTTAGTTACTAGTATTTACACGTGGTAGCTATTAATGGAGAAGGGAATATTGGAGTGAGTGGAATGGAAGATTAAGTAATATAGATTTGTTAGTGGAGAGGGGAATGAGTGTGAAGAATATTGAGTAAACGCATGGGTAGTGGCACTGGGCAGGGGTAGTCTCAGTTGCTGTGAAGGGATAGGAGTTCATTGTAATTTCTCTTTTAATCGGCTAGTTGATCGGGAGGATTGTGTCTTTCATTACTGTTCTGAGTTGTATTCACTGTGATGTATATGACTCTGTTTTTCCATTAATCAAAGCGTTGTTATTCAGTGTAGTTGATTCACTCTCTTTCTCTGTTAGTTATCTTTCCTGCTGAATTTTTGGTACCAACGGATATAAAACCAATCACGTGCCTTCACCTGAGACATGATATTGAAACCAATGGTTTGGCTAGGACAACTATTGGAGAAACAATGGTATAAGCCGGTGGTCAAGTCTTGTTGTGACCGGTGATGTGGTGGTCAAGACATGGCTTGGTTTGGCGATGTGTGGTAACATGTTGGTAGATATATGGCCTTTGGAAAAGTGGGCTTGGTGCTTGGAAGAGGATTTTTTGAAAATTAGGAGGAATGTTAAGAACTAATACTTGAGGGTGAGATTGTTGGGAATTAAAGTGTGAGCGAAATGTGGAGTTTGAGTGAAGAAGTTTCATATTAGAAAGGAATGGGGAAATTGAGGACCATATAAAGTGGAGAGACCCATTAACCTAATGCAATAATGTTTTGGGGTAGGTTGTGGTGTTAGGTTCGCTAGTGTGTTTTCTGGGCAAGTCCATTGAATCAAGTTTTTTTGGCATTTTGAACTCTTCTAAAACCAGCATGTGGTATCGAAGTCTCCATCATTAAGTGGTTAGAAGCTCAATACTTAATAACCCATTCTTCTATAATGTTGAATTTCAACACATGGTAAACAAGGCTTGTGTATTGTGCACACTTTGAGTTCAATGGGTTTTTATTTGAGGGAGTGTGTTAGATATAAAACTAATAATGATTTTTCATATATTAAGTTTTTAGGAAAGTTGGTCTATGACATACAATATTGTTGTTTGGATTGAGAAGGTTGTTCATATTATATTGAGAAGGTTATTTGGATAGTCTCTAGAAATGATATCTTGAAATGCTAAATAAAACTGTTTTTGACTATGTCAAGGACTTGAATTCTGGAGTCACCACTTTAAGGAGGGCTTTACCAAACCACCACTCTCGCCCGGAATATCATGAGCAATTGCTTGCACAATTTCATCTACCCAAAAAAATAAAATAAAATTAGGTTTTGATTATAGAATTAATTGAATCTGAAATATTATTGTATATTCAAGTGTGTGTAACTGTACAAGAAGACTCTCTATTTATAGAGACTAAAAGACCTAATGGGCCAAGCCCACAATCTAGACTATTCTAATAATTCTAATAATAATAGATTAATATTATTTCTAACACTCCCCCTCAAGCTGGTGCGTATATATCAAAAGCTCCCAGCTTGTTACAAATATGATCTATTCGGGGACCTCTAAGAGCTTTAGTGAATACATCCGCAAGTTGATCATTGGAATTGACAAATGCTGTCTCGATCTCCCCTGACTGGATCTTTTCTCTAACAAAATGACAGTCAATTTCTATATGCTTGG
The DNA here is from genome assembly GCF_033153095.1 of Gastrolobium bilobum. Classification (NCBI taxonomy): domain Eukaryota; kingdom Viridiplantae; phylum Streptophyta; class Magnoliopsida; order Fabales; family Fabaceae; genus Gastrolobium; species Gastrolobium bilobum. The sequence goes on from NW_026899372.1 coordinate 47,879, forward strand.
TCCTCTCATGAAAGACTGGGTTAGAGGATATATGCAAAGCGGCTTGGTTGTCACAAATGAGCTTCATAGGCCGTTGTTCACAGAGATGGAGTTCCTTAAGCAATTGTCTCAGCCAGATGAGCTCACAGGTTGCATTTGCCATTGCCCGATATTCTGCCTCCGCACTGGATCTGGCGACCACAGTTTGCTTCTTACTCTTCCAAGAGATCAAATTTCCTCTGAAGAGAACACAATACCCTGAGGTGGATCGTCTATCTGAAGGAGAACCTGTCCAGTCAGCATCTGAATAACTAGAGATCTCTGAACTCCCTTTATTTGTGTATAATAAACCTCTTCCTGGCGCCTTTTTAATATATCGGAGAATTCTAATAACTGCATCCCAATGGGAGTCACAGGGAGAATCAAGAAATTGACTTGCAACACTCACTGCGAAGGAGATATCAGGCCATGTCACAGTAAGATAATTCAATTTTCCAACTAGTCGGCGGTAGCGACTAGGATCTGGCGGTGGCTCCCCCTGTCCTAGTAATAACTTAACATTGGGGTCCATAGGTGTATCAATGGGTTTACAGCGTAACATGTCTGTCTCATCTAGGATATCCAGTGCATACTTCCTCTGACAGATGGAAATGCCCCGCCTAGACTGTGCAACTTCGATCCCCAAGAAATATCGAAGTCTGCCAAGATCTTTGGTCTGAAATTGATTGAATAAATGCTCTTTCAACTAATCAATCCCGGTCTGATCACTGCCTGTAATGATAATGTCATCAACATAGACCAGGAGATAAACGCACTGGCCAGAAGAGCTATGCCGGTAAAAGACAGAATGATCGACTTTGCTTCTGATTAAGCCAAAGGATTCAACAACTGAACTAAAGCGGCTAAACCAGGCCCGAGGAGATTGCTTCAGGCCATATAAAGATTTTCGAAGTTTACATACCATTCCAGAACTCTCCCCCTGAGCAACAAAACCTGGTGGTTGCTCCATATAAACTTCCTCCTGCAAGTCACCATGTAGAAAAGCATTCTTAATATCAAGTTGAAGGGGTCAGTGATGAATGGCGGCAAGGGTAAGAAACAGGCGAACAGAAGCCATCTTAGCAACAGGAGAAAAGGTATCCCCATAATCAAGACCAAAGATCTGTGTGTATCCCTTGGCCACTAAGCGAGCTTTAAGACGATCAACAGTGCCATCAGGACCAACTTTAACTGTGAACACCCATCGACAACCAACAACAGACTTCCCGGGAGGAGCACGAACAAGATCCCAAGTGCCATTGGAGTGAAGTGCCTGCATTTCATCAAGCATCGTCTGGCGCCACCCTGGATGAGATAGTGCTTCACCTGTGGTTTTAGGGATGGAAACAGAAGAGAGACTAGAAACAAAAGTAAAATGTTGTGAAGAAAGTCTGTCATAACTCAAGAAAGAATAAAGGGGATGAGGATTTCGAGTGGATCGAATACCTTTCTGAAATGTTGAGAAGAGCCGACGGGAAAAGGCGATGAGTCATCAAGAGGCAAAGTCGGAGGAGGTGCAGGCTGACGACGCTTGTATGTGAGGAGAGGACGATCTGCAGATATGGAGGTAATGGGTTGCTCCTCTGGAATAGGGTCACCTGCAGCTGGTAAAGACAAGTCAAGAAAAGGAACAGGAAGGACCTAATCAACCTGTGACACTGGAGACGGAGTAGAGTGAAAAGGCTGCTGATCAAGGAAAGTGACATCAGCAGAAACGATATAACGCTTGAGATCAGGAGAATAACAACGATACCCTTTTTGAAAACGTGTATACCCAAGGAAAATACATTTGAAGGCCTTGGATGTCAACTTGTCTTTACCTGGAGTAAGATCATGAACAAAACAAGTACAGCCAAAAATATATAAAGGCAGAGGATAAGAAGGTGCGCCGGAAAACAAAATACTGTGGGGAACATCATTATTTAGCACAGAAGAGGCATGCGGTTGATAAGGAAACATGAGGTGATAATAGCATCTGCCCAAAAACGGAGTGGGACGTTCATATGAATGAGAAGGGTACGTGCAGTTTCAACTAGATGTCTATTTTTACGTTCAGCGACTCTATTTTGTTGTGGAGTGTGGGGACAGGTAGTCTGGTGTATCGTCCCATGTGTATCCAGAAATTTAGAAAATTCAAGAGACACATACTCTTTTGCATTATCACTGCGCAAGATTTGAATAGAGGCACCAAATTGAGTTTTTATTTCTGCACAAAACTTTTGATAAATTGAAAATAACTCAGAACGATTTTTCATTAAATAAACCCAAGTGCAACGGGAGAAATCATCAATAAAGGTTACAAAATACTAAAAACCCAAAACTGACATAGTCTGACTCGGACCCCAAATATCAGAATGAACAATAGAAAATGGAGCAGCAGCTCTCTTATTGACTCTGCTAGCAAAGGAAGAGCGAGTATGCTTTCCCTGCTGACAAGACTGACAATTCAAAGACTTAAGACCTGACAAAAAAGGAACCATATGCTGAAGCTTCGAGAGACTTGGATGACCCAGACGGCTATGGAGAAGCTCAGGAGACTCTGTGAGAGAGCATGCAACTGGAGCAGAGGGTGCATGCAGATAGTAGAGACCTCGTGACTCACTACCCGCTCCAATCTTCTTCCCCGTACCCGGATCCTGCATAGAAAAAGACTGTTTAGAAAAGGTGATAGAGCAAGAAAGAGAATGGGTCAATTGACTAACAGAAATTAAATTAAAAGGAATGCCAGGGATGTAATAAACAGAGGTTAAAGTCAAGAAGGGAGTTGGTTTGGCTTGCCCAATGCCACGAGCAGGAGCCTTGGTGCCATCAGCAAGAGTAATAGAGGGAAGATTATTAGAAAAGGTAAGGGAAGTAAAAAGATCCTTATTACCACAAAGATGATCAGTAGCACCTGAGTCTATTATCCAGGGTCCAAGAGACGATTGAGAAAAACAAGCAACATGATTACCAGTATCTGGAGCAGGTGGCTGAGAAGAACTCTTCTGGAGAAGGGCCTCATAGTCTGCAGCGGAAATAGTCACTGATCCGGTAGAGGGCAGCACAACATCTGTTTGAGCAAAGTTCATTTGTGGTGGCTTCAAGTGAGGGTACTTTCTGTAGCAATGTTCTTCAATGTGGCCCAGATTTTGGCAATAATTACACCGAGGCCTTTGTCCTCGGCCACCCTGTCCATATGACGTCGTCTGTCCGCGCCCGCCTGGGCCATATGATGTCATCGGCCCGCGACCGCCTTGTTCGCGGCCACGACCACGACCGCGTCCACCATTGTTCCAATTACCACGAGAGATTAAAGCAGCAGAATCAGACAAGAGGGCAGTAGAGTCAGTAGCTAGCACGTGTGCGGGGGCCACCTTATCTTGAAGATTCAGGAGGCGCTGAAAGGTCTGGGATATGCTGGGAATCTCAGTACTGGTTAGAATGTTCTCACGAACACTTTCTAATCCGTCAGGGAGACCAAAGAGAGTCACAACCGTAAAGAGACGCTCCACTTGCGTCCTGTACACTGTAGCATCCGCAGCATGAGGTAACATAGCCAAAAATTCCTGCATCAAAGAATGAATCTTACCAACATAAACTTCCATACGAGCGTCGGGTGATTTGCGCAAATCCATCATCTGGAAGACAATGGAATAAAGTTGCTGAATATCATTGGTGTAGAGGTTTTTGGCTTCCGTCCACACATCATAGCAGGTCTCAAAGGGAATGAAAATATTGAGAAGAGATGAATCAATGGATTGCCAAAGAATACTGAGGAGCTGAGCATCAACTTTCTCCCATTCAGACGTCTGATCTTTGGAAATGTCAGTCTTCTTAGTGGTGAGATGTTTGTCATGGCCTTGACCGGTAAACCAGATCTTAACGGAGGTAGACCAGGTCTTGTAAGTGGCAGATCTGGTCAATTTCAGAGTTGTGATAGATGGAATAGCACTTGAAATGGTGCCGGAAGGATGTTTACTGGTTCCTTCCATCAGACACAGCGATCAGACAACCAAAAAACGGTAAAAGTCACGCGAAAAAGGAACAAAGTAGCAACTTTTGCACTGGAAACCCCCGAACGGAAGAGACCCACAACGAACGGGCACCGGATCTGGAAGGAGGAGGCAGAGGCGAGCCTGTCTGCCTTGGTTTGGCCGGAGAAGGTGGCCAGAACAGTGCACACGCGCCGGAGAGAGGTGGCGCGTGAGGCCCACGCGCAGACGGTTGTGGTAGCGCGTGGGGGCGCGTGCGGCGGCCGTTTGGGACGGGTCTTGGACAGAAACGGTCGCCGGCGTGAGGGGATCCTGATCGCGTGGTTTCTCGCCGGAAAGGTGGCCGGAACAGTGATGAACAGTGACGGAACAGTGTTTCTGACGATGTGAATAGTGTTTTCCGGTCAAATAATGAAGGAGGATGACGATCTGAGATCGAAAAAAGGGTCTAACAATGTTCGGAGGGTTGAAAAAGGTTGCCGGTATGATGCACGGCGGTAAAAGGGTTTGCCGGTATGATGCACGGCAGTAAATAAGAAAGGAAATGATATATATGCGGAAGCAGAGCCCTCGGATCGAGAGCTCTGATACCAAATTGAATCTGAAATTTATTGTATATTCAAGTGTGTATAACTGTACAAGAAGGCTCTCTATTTATAGAGACTAAAAGACCTAATGGGCCAAGACCACAATCTAGACTATTCTAATAATTTTAATAATAATAGATTAATATTATTTCTAACAGAATTCAAAATGTTAGTGCTTTTGTTACCAAAAAAATAAAATAAAATATTAGTGATTTTAGATGGTCTAATAGTGTTTGATATTATTCTTGGATTTGATAGCGACTGCATAATTTCAATTCCATACTTCTATGTACAGGTGTGCTTAATTATGCAATATTGTACAGTCTAAGCAAATTTATCATTTTGTATTCCATTAGATTGTGTCCAAGGTATTTTAGCTAAATTTTATTGTTCTACTTTTTCCAGCTGCAGGATACAAAGACAACTACTGGGGAAACACAGGTGAAATTCCAAGTTTCTAGAGATACACTGGGTTCCATGTTGAGATCTATGGCCTACATCCGGGAGCAGCTTTAAAAGTTGTAAGCATTATATTTCCAGCTCTTCAATTCTATCTTTCTTAAAAGTAATTTTTATTTCTCATACTCATAACATCTCCATATGTCATTTGGTACATTTATGTGTAGTTGAAAAATACCCAAATGAGGGTATTTATGAAAACCACTCTCCCGTTAAATCTTGACGATCCTTGTAGTCATCCTTACCTTTGCATATTTGCAAAGAGGCTATTTTTCGGATTCAAACCCGTGATCTTTCAGTCACAAAGGAGTAGCTTTACCACTTTCTTCAGGCTATGAAGCACGTACACTTCCAAAAACCTGAAGATTCAGCGTCAGACACCCGACACTTGGTCAACATTTCTGTCATGTTGACCAATCTGACATGCGAATTTGAATTTGATTGTGTCTGACACGGTCAAATGACATTTTTATAATAAAATTATAATCTTTAAAAAATTAAAATAGATTAATAAAATTATGATTTTTAAAAAATTAAAATGCATTTAATAAAAAGTTAAAAACCAGTGTTTCCTTCCCCTCATAGCTGAAACTTGCGAGAGACCAACCGGCAACCCATTTCTCTCCTGTCAAAAACAAAACCCTAAGTCCCTAACCCAATCGGTGGTGCGGAGGCTGGCGGTTCCTGCAAATGTGACAAAAGGTGGTTGTGGCTGAAGGACAAGATGCGATGGTGAGTGGTTGAGCGCGCGGCTGTTCCCTCACCAACAATAAGACCCCTGTTGTGGTTAAGGAGAAGAAGTCTAATGTTCTTTGGAATATTTGACATTCGCGCCAGCTCAGACGTGAATGTCGTCAGGTAAATTACTTAATGTTCTTTGGAACATGCAACATTTTGATTTTAGTTCATGTCGTTACGAAGACAAGTGTCGCTTCAGCCATGATTTAGAAGCCTTGAAGGCACAATTATCGAATTGCTTTTATTCCTTCAATAGTTTGTTTATTTTTCTTGGAAATATTGTGTCTACCCTAATTACAAAGAGGCATTTGTAAATGCATAAACCAGCTGATCTAGAAGGAGAATGTTCTTTCTTAAAAGCCTAATTAACTTTTGTCAAACTTCCTGATAAATAGATTTGTTATAATTCTGTTTCAAAAAATATAATTTAGGATTGTTCAAAAAAAAATCTCTAATTTTTTTGTATTAATGTTCTGTCCTTTTTTATAAAAATTCCATACTCAAATTGTTTTTTTTTTAATGTAGTGTTTTATTTTATTTTTATAGAATGGATTCAAGTATCGCAAGTAGTGCATCGCAGCCAAATTCAGGAGATGATGGATTCTAAGTAAATCATTATGGAAATATGTTACCAAAGTAGACACCGGAATAGAAGCAATAGGGAATATATCTTGGAAATGTAATTTTTGTGGAAAGGATTATAAAAGTTCATATACTATAACAAGGGCTCATTTGTTAAAATTATCGGGTAAAGGAATTGCAAAGTGTGTAAATATGCAGACAAAAGACTTGCTAGAGATTGAGAAATTAGAACAAGAAGCTAGTGAGAGATTAAAGGATACTGGTCCCAAAAATTTACCTTTACCCCTTTTAGATTTTCCATAGATTTAAACTTGAAAAAACGAAGTGAGAATGAGGGTGGAATCCTCTTGAGAGGGCATTCAATGTTGGGGCGCAGGAAGAATTAAATCACTTGATTTCTATGATGTTTTATCCAGCAGGATTGTCATTCAATTTAGCAAGGAACCCATACTTTTAAGCCACCTTCATTTATGCTGCGGATTATAATATTGGAGCTTATTTTCTATAAGGATATAACTCGTTGCATACTGCCCTTTTGCAAAAAGAGAAGGAAAATATTAATAGGTTGTGTGCACCTATTCGAACTGAGTGGAATGAGAAGGGTGTTAGTATTGTGAGTGATGGATGGAGTGATTCACAAAGAAGGCCACTTATTAATTTCATGGCAGTATCTAATGGCGAAGCTATGTTTTTGAAATCAGTTGATTGCTTATGAGAGATTAAGGATAAACATTTTATTTTCATGTTGTTAAAAGAAGTAATTCTAAGAAGTTGGGCATGAAAAAGTTCAAGTAATCACGAATAACGCTGCAAATTGTAAGGGAGCACGACAACTTATTGAACAAGAATTACCGTCTATTACTTGGACACCTTGTGTTGTTCACACACTGAATTTAGCTGTGAAAAATATTTGTGCTGCTAAAAATGCGGAGAATAATCAAATAGTATATGAGGAATGTTGTTAGATTTTTGAAATTGTTTGAGATGTTACTATAATAATGAATTCCATAATGAATCATTCTATTAGACTATCAATGTTTAATGAGTTTGTGGGATTGAAGTTGATTTCTATATCCGAAACCCGTTTTGCTTCCATAATAGTGATGCTAAAGAGGTTCAAGTTATACTGAAAAATAGTGTTTATAAAGATGATAATCTAGGAAGGGCGGGATTTGTTAAGGATAAGATATTTGATGATCTTTGATGGGATTCAATTGATCAAATACTTACTTTCACTGTTCCTATTTATGATATGATCATGATTTGTGACATTGATAAATCTTGTCATCATTTGTTTTATGATATGTGGGATGAGATAATTGAGAGACCTCAACTTTTTATGAGGTAGTGCATAGCATTCTTGTGGATCGTTGGAACTCCACTTCATTGTTTGGCGTATGCTTTGAATCCCAAGTAAGCTTTTAAATATGAATGAGTTTAATACTTCTCTTAATTGATATAATTTGTTAATTGTTTTTCTTTTTTTTCTTTTAGATACTATAGTGAACCACAACTTAATGAAGATTCTAGTTGAGTTCCTCCGCACAAGGATCAAGAGATTAATCAAGAAAGACAAAAATGCATAAAGAAATACTTTCCTAACTTGGAGGATCGAAATAAAATAAATTTGGAATATGTGGATTTTGGTAGTATGAGTGGGGGTTTTAGAGATTATGATGCCATCGTAAATCGATATTCTATTGTGCTTAAAGCTTGGTGCTTGTTTCATGGTGCTTGTTTCATGGTGCTTGTGCACCTATGCTTCAAAAGATAGCATTGCAACTTGTTGAGATATATAAAATTATTAATGTAACATCACCCAACAGCTTAAGCTTTTGGGTTGAATTGGTTCTTTACATGGTATCAGAGCCTCGGTGTACCGGGTTCAATCGTCAACGCCTCTCACTTTCCTTCTAGTGGAATTTCTTTCTTCGCACAGGTAGGTGGGCCTGTGCATTGTCCACCCTTCAAGCCCAGTGGGCTCTCGTGTGAGGGGGCGTGTTGAGATATATAAAATCATTAATGTAACATCACCCAACAGCTTAAGCTTTTGGGTTGAATTGGTTCTTTACACAACTCATTGCACAATCCTCTTTTTCATCATGTGCTAAACCAATTGGAGTATTTATTCTTTTGTGCATTATGTAAGGAGGAATAAGAAGACTCTAAAACATGCTAAAATCTTGGTTTATATATATAGCAACCTTTGACTCTTATCAAGAAAGAGTCTGCAATATGCACAAGGAGAAAATAAAATGTGGGACGGTGGAGATATATTTGAAATTGTTGGAATTCTTGAAGTTGCTACTCTTGCATTTGATGAGCCGGAGATGAAGTTAAGTGTTATTCTAGATGAAAATGCTCAATGAATGTAGTCTACATAATTTATGATTTTCTATGGATATTATATTATTTTTTCTTTATATTAATGTAATGGAATTATGGAAAAAAAATTACTCTCTCTGGATCATTTTTGTTTAAATTGATGGATATTATCAGTTTAGTTTTATTTTTTTTATTAAATTATTGAATATGAAATATAATATACACTATTTATATTAAAAATATTATTTAATATTAAAATATGTTCCAACATGTCGATATCTAAAAAATTTTAAAATGAATTTGTTCGAGTGTTTTAGATACGGTATCATGTCGCATGTCAGTGTTGATGCTACATAGGCTCCAAATTCACCCTTGAGACGAGGGTATTTATAATTTTCAGAATTAGAAAAGCAGTATGATGCAGTCTCGTCAAAATTCAGATGTCAACGTGATTTATGCTAATAATAATCATTATCTTATCTTTGTCATAATTGTCATTGTCATTATCATGGTTTTCATCAACATCAACCATAGAAGGGGTGAAGAACATGTGTGCTGGTCTACTGATGTTAGTTCAATTTTTTTTCTTTCTTTTGTTCTTTCTCTTGTTTATTTGTAAGACAACTAGTTACATGTATTTTAATATCTAATTATCACTTTCCTTTTCTTTTTTTTATAGCAGATACTATAAATTTTGGCTCAGACAGTGACTGAAATGCCCTGGTGCAGTATCATGGATACTCTCAGATCCATATTCTGAAGGACTTATTATTTTTTGAAGGTTTGCCGTGTTGATAAACATTCATGTACCTAGTGACCCTTCAATGTTATATAGTGTAAGTAACTACGAAATTCTGGCATTTAATCCATCAATAATACAGAAATTGGTTAGATTTTTTTGTTCTTTTCTGCTTTTCTTCCCCTCACCTTTTAGATTATAACTATTTCCATTATAGAAATTTATTTTGTACATGGAGTCCCGAAGATCATGAATATAAACATAGGAGCATTTCATTGTCTTATTTTATTTTTACTATTTTTTTTTTTAATTTAAATTTTTTTTGGATGAAGAGAGGCATTCTACATTGCAAAGCCAGGGAGGTCTATTAAACCTTAGCAATGGTGAAGTCACCAAATAATGAGGGTAAGGTTGAAGAGGACAAACCTACTCTCTCTCTCTCTCTCTATTTATATATAGGGAGGTTATTCTCACACTAGTATAAAAATAAGAAATTTTATATCAAATTTTGATCATTAATTTATTTGCATTTAATAAGAATCATAATATGAAACATTTTCTCTTAATATGAGATGTATATGATAACATTTCTAAAAGTATTCTTATCATTATTTTTAGTAAGACTTGTTTTAGTTTTAAGACTTGAATTTTCTAGTGGTTTATAATTTTGAATTGCTTTATTTTAATATAGTTAGTGATTTGTATGACTGAAATTTTAGGCATTTTGAAAAATCGAAAATCGATCTAATCTAGACTGAATAAATTTGAATTAGATTGGATCAGATTTAAAAAAAAAAAATCCAAATTGAATGATGATTAAATGATCAAATCGAAGGAATTGAATCGGGTGATTTTTGCTTCAAAATCGATCTAATCCAGACCGTGAAAACCGTACAATACACCCAAATGAAACAAAAGAGCAGTTAAAAAAAAAAGAAACAAAAGGAACACCAGGGGAACAAAAAGGAAAAATAAATTGACAAAACGTTGATAAAGAAAATGTAATAAACTACACAAAACAATCAAGTTAGTTCTAGTTAGAAATTTTGAGAGTCGTCCAATTTTCTTTTCTTGTAAAAACCAAATAAAAGTGTGTACGTCTCCATTGAAGCACATTGTGGGGTCATTAGCAATATGTCTCCACCATTTCCAGTAAATGGAGTTTAAAGGTAAGAAAGTGTGTTTATTTATCAAGAATAAAAATTAAAACTTGCAGTTGAGAAAATCAAAGTGAAATTGGAAGGTATATAATTCCAAAATGAATGAAAAATAGATCCAGCGACACACTCAGAAAATGGATCGAAAGTTTTTTTTTCCCAGATCTGAACCATAAAAGAGATGTGGACGAAGGAGAGTGGTGATAGATGATGAACGGCGTGGTGAAGTTCGACCAAGCTTTGACCGATCAAATAGATCCAGCGGTACAAATCAGAAAATGGAGTGTGCAAGAGAAAAAAATTCTTCTTTCTCCTTTTTAAAATAGGATTCACTTATTTTTTATGTGAATGTGTCAGAAAAATTTTCTACAGTAGAATAGAAGGGAAGGTTATTGTAACAATCAATTAGTGTTATTACCAATCAAATCAATTTCATCGTTAGATTGATTATATTGATCCAACTGTTATATTTATTTTCAACTTTGTATGGTTATCATTCTCCATATTTAATACTTTATATTTATTTTTATCTTTGTATGGTTATGATAATCATACAAAGATGAAAATAAATATAAAGTATTAAATATGAGGAATGATAATCATACAAAGATGAAAATAAATATAACTGTTGGATCAACATAATCGTTCTAACGGTAAAATTGATTGGTAGTAACATTGGTAATAACACTAGTTGGTTGTTACAATATCCTACTCCTAGAATAGAAGCATAAAAGTTTTTCCCCTATCATATTATAACAATTAACCTTTTTAATATTTTTATGACAAAAATACCCCTCCTCATAAATTTTAAGAATACTAGGGAAGTGTAATTGATAGGAAAATGGTTGGAAAGTGAGTTTGGTAGGAAAATGTAAAAAAAGTTATTTGGTTGGAAAAAATTTACCGGACAAATTAGGTAAGATTTATAAAATCTATGTTTAGTTTGAGGTAAAATATAGATAGAAAAATAAGTGACAATTACGAAAATATCTCTGTTTTTAAAATTTTTGGGAAAATAAAAAAAATTGCAAATTAGAGAGAAACGTGAAAAAAAAATAAAAATGGAATTGCGGAGTTCTTGCTAACTGATTGAAATTTCAGTAAGTAAAAGTACCAAGTTGAGCAATTTATTTTTTGAAGATATCAATATTTTAGTACATGCCATCTTTACAATTGGAGCATGGGCAGGTGCATCACATGGTGGAGTTCTAGCATCTGTGGGGTTGTTGCTCCGAACGTAACCGAAAAATTTCCCTGAGTTGCCACGGTGGTGCCTGCCTCTTTGTCCATGGTGACCGCCGCGGCGGCTGTTGGTGGTTGCAGGTGGCTGCTGCTGCATAGAGACGGTGGAAAGAAAGAGGAGAAGGATTACGAAGGGGTAGTTTGGTCTGCTTTATTTTCTCATTTTCCAACTTACCCAGCTATCCCCAGAAAACCACCACCAACTTCAAATTCTAAACAGTGCCAATGGCTGACTTTCTACAACTAAATGGGAAAATGCTATGCAAATAGCATAGATGGGGAACTTCAATGAATCTCTCTACCAAACAACAACTTTCTGGAATGCCAAGTTCATTTGTATGGGAAAATTTTCAAATCTCTTCAACCAAACACCACCTTAGTTATTCCACTGGCCACCGTCCTGTACTATGGATTTTTTTTCGATCCAAAGAAGCGCACTTGTATTTTTAGAGATGGAAAAGAAAGAACACAATCAAAAGCATCAGGTTTTGGAATAAGCTTGTGTTATTGACTCTCAAAATGCTTTAGAATAACATATGTGCAAATCTGGTTAATGCTTCCTCATTTTCTTTGAGTTGAAAATCCAAATGTGTGTTATGGTTTTTTATTTTTTTTTTATTTTATGAATTGTTGGGTTGTTTAAGTAGTGGGTAGTTATTTTTATTTCAACTTTCCTAAATGGTAGGTTATAGTTATTAGTGGAGTCTATCTAATGCTAGTAGGTAGTTATTTCTAAAGTAGTCTTGATTATTTATTTAAACCTTGAAGTATTTGAATAAAGATAATAGAAGAATTATCTGGAAAAAACACTTTGTGCAAGAGGTCAGGCTGAGATTCCTCAGTAAAGCCATTTGAGGTCAGGCTTCCTCAATAAAGTCAAATTCTCATTTTTATTTATTGTGTTTGTAGCAATTGGTATCAAAGCTCGGGCATGGACAAACGCTTTTAGAAATTGGAAGACGCGGTCCAGTCTTTGTCGGAGCAATTCAAGGAGATGTTCAACCAATTCTCCAACCGGTTGGATGTCTTGGTAGCTAACAAGCCCAACACCCTCTCATCTACTATTGGGCTGGCAAAACTATACGAGACCCGCGATCATAAGATCATCTTTCCTGCTCAGAATGTGCAACTGACCATAACAGTCAGCAACACCAAGGGTTCGCCTTTATCCATTCCCACCAGCGGTGCTGTATCTTCCGGCAGTGGCGCCTCCTCCACCGTTTCGACTCTCGTTTGCTGTAATGACGCATTCACTCCAAGCCATCGCTGCAAACAATTATTCACCATCCAAGCAGTGACAAAAGAGAGCGACAACGAGGCGGTGATGGACGAAAGTGAAGGAGAAGCGGATATTGAAGATGATTCAATTACTTGATGTTGAATTTACTCTTGAGGACAAGAGTTATTTTTAGGGGGAGGGAATGTTACGGTTTTTTATTTTTTATTCTATTATTTTATGAATTGTTGGGTTGTTTAAGTAGTGGGTAGTTATTTCTATTTCAACTTTCCTAAATGGTAGGTTATAGTTATTAGTGGAGTCTATCTAATGCTAGTAGGTAGTTATTTCTAAGCTAGTCTTGATTATTTATTTAAACCTTGAAGTATTTGAATAAAGATAATAGAAGAATTATTTGGAAAAAAACACTTTGTGCAAGAGGTTGAGATTCCTGAGTAAAGCCATTCGAGGTCAGGCTTCCTCAATAAAGTCAAATTTTCATTTTTATTTATTGTGTCTGTAACAATGTGTTTATTCAAAGGATTTTCGCATGAAAAGGTTTGTTCAAAGGAAAAAGTAATAGTTAAAATTTAGTGCATTTTAATTTTTCAGATGTTCTTTCATGAGCCAAGCCATCAACGCCTTCCATTTAAACCTTGTGAAACCCTAACAAAGTCTTCCATTAAGTACCAGTTTTCACTCCATCTAAAGTTAAGGCATAAAGCGATTGTACTCCTATTATTTAAAGAAAAATTGAAGTTGTTTTGCTCGTTCTTTGCAGCCATTTATTTTTTAATCTATTCCTCTCCTAAAATTTTCAGTGCAAATGAAACCCAAACAATGCCCCTTTCATAGTGTATGGAAAAGCGACATTTTTTTCATAAAATTATTAAATAATCTTAATTGTTGCAATGTAATAGTCTAAGGAGGTTAATTATTCCAATTGAAAGTACGAGGTACTTTTTTAGAAAGAAAAAAAGTAATTAAAAGGTGGTTTCGTGTAAAAAATATCATTTCTATCTAAAACCAATGTCAAAGAATAAAATGATTATCATGTACACTCATAATGAATATAGTAGTGAGGGAAGGTTTTTTTAAGACATTTAATTGAAGTTTATTTTTTTTTACCCTTTATAAAACACAATCGAAGAATAAATTCTACGCGTTCAAAATTTTGGTATTTTAATATAAACTTTATCTACTTAAGACATTTTAGTTAGTAGAAGTTTAAAAAGTATTGGATCAAACACTCATGACTAGACCAAAAGTCATAACTTTTAGTTAGAGCAAAACACATTTTACTTACTCTTAGGGGACGTTTGGTAGAGGAGGAATTTTTTTTTGTCCGAAAATCTCAATTTTCAAAAATATGATTTTTGTATTAAGTTTACGATAATATCCGAAAATTTAAAATTTAAAAAAATTTAATTTTTTGAAAATTCTAAAAAAACTCTCGTACCAAACAGCCCCTTGCTATAAGCATAAATGGTATGGTTCAATTTCGATTTGACTCCGACCTCACACCGGACCTTCCTATGGCAAAATATTGTGGAGAATGTGTAATTGAAATTGAGCTAACTTCATTTTCTACATTTCAACAGGCCAATTTTACGTAAATGCGAGAGAAGTGAGAATATAATATCATTTTTTAAAGTAAAAAATAAAAAGTATTAACCGAAAAATGAGTTCTTAATATGCAGTTTTATCCCCTAACACCATATTGTATCTCTAAAAATAACATTTTAAATACGGATTGCTCCATCAAAGTAAACCAAGTAGCAGATTATCATGCAAATAATGATGTTCCTGGTATTATAAAACCAAATTTGTAACGCATGTTACTATGCAAAGAATAGTAATTCCTATTTTTGGGAAATGAAATACGGAATGAATTTCTACTTTAATGCTAATAAGTAATGAATACGAAAGTACTTATTCCATGAAATAAATATAAAATGAAATCCCCCTTCAACGAACCAAATATAACATTAAGCTAATGAAAAAAATTGTTATTTACGTAAACTGCGAATCTCTTATATAAAACTATATTTTGTTTTCAAAAGTTACTGGTTTGGTTATGAATTTTATTTTGCAGAACATATAAATATTATTAGCATACAAACTATTAATCCATAGAAAATATAAATCTGGATGGAAACGGGAAAAAATTTTAAAAATGGTGCAAAGGTATGCATGTCATCAGTCTAAACTCTAGTACAATATTAAAGTCTATTCCCCAGGACAAATTTCCGCAAATAAGAATAATAAGATTCTCCAAATTCAGAGAAGAATATAGAGCCTTAACCCCTGCAAAATATTGACAGGAACATCTTTCAAGTTCGCTGGTTGCCCACCCATTCAATCTCATTGAATTTATTGAAAACCAGCCACCCCAATGACACCTACAAACTCCGATAATCTATCACAGTGACCTCGTCCTCTGGGGCATCCAGATCTTGATAACTGCACCACCATTAGCAAAATAAGTTTATCATACAAAGTCAATCAAAGACAGCAAATAAGAACTTGACTCTTTCCATTAACAGTAAAAAACAAAATTGATATCTTTTTTTTGGATACAAACAAAATTGATATCTACATTCATCTTTGCCAGGCACACGCTTTATGTTTACTAGGATATCCTCCTGATCCTTATCCTAATTTTCTGGCCATAATAGCTAAGGAAAGAATAAAAGAACTTTTCTTTTAAACGAATTTCCCTTTCACAAACAAAATAAATAAAGCAAAGGCACTCTCTCAATATGTCAGATTATGGACAAATAAGTAGAGAACTGAAGAAATTTTACTATTTTTAGGCCATGTAAAATGGACTTAAATATCACCCATGTACCAAATAAAATGGATATAAAAACAATAATGCTATTTGAGAGGACTTCCAGATGAACGATCACAGAAATGAGTGGGAAGGAACTGAATGGAGATAAAATAGGAAAATATCTGAGCAAGGGTCATGCAAAACATTTACCTTCGCATACGCCGAGGATCTGGTCTAAAAGCTGGAGGAACAGCAATTATTGGTGCTGGTCCACCCATATGAGGACCTGACCGCATCTTTCTTCCAGAGGCCTCATATGAAGATGGTCCTCCTTGCTCTCTTAGCATCTGCATTGCAACTTCTGGTGGAGCAGGAACAAAGGGTCCTAAAGGCCTGTAGATATACATTATATAATCACTAACTAAATCTTAAGAAACCAAAAAAGTGCATCAGACTGTGAAGAGAAAAGATGATTAGAAGGGGCAACCAACCCAGCACCAGGTACAGGCATCAACACTGGTGGAGGAGGGGGCATATCTGAGGCAAATGGAGGTACACCTGGCCCTGCATAAGTGTCATACATTGTTTCATCATGGTTTCCCATCTCAAGTGCTTTAGAATGCCTTTCACGAGATGGGGAATTCTCAGTCCTATCTCCATCGTTTATTCTGTCACTCCGATCATGATCTCGCCGATTACCACGATCATCTCTCAATCGACCCTCAAGACCTAATCTTCGTTTTAAAGGCCTGTCCTTCTGCAAATAAAAAAATAAAAACATAAGATATACATCAAATAATTTGCACTCAGATATGCAGCATACTGTTGGAGGAAAATTCAAAAACTTCACTATTTGACAAGCTATCAGAAATCATCCACAACGTTGCTAAAAAGCCATATACCAAAACTTGGACAGAAAGGGTTCTCATAGCACAACTATAACGATAGTTTTATAAAATCATGCCTCATTCTAGTAATGTCTTTCTTCTAGGTATATATACTTATGGTAAAACAAAATCAGTAGTCCACCTGAGGTTGCTGCATGACAGGCGTTGCACCAGGAGAATCTGGATCACTACAACAATAGTAAGGCCAGTATCAGTGATATTTCCACCAACACTTGCAATAATAACCCCAAATCAAATGAAGCCTCAGTTATTACTTACTTCATGTAATTTTGAAAATAGAGATCCTCACGTAGTTTTGAAGTTTGATCAATAACAAGCTCTGGGTGTTTTAGCTTCAGATGTTTGTACACAAATTCAGCAGCATGAAAAAGCTTTGTGCAGCCCTTAGCTCCACAACCATACTTCCATCCATACTTTTCATCCCTAATTTTTCTAACATATGGATCCAACACTTCAGCTGCTGCAGCATCTATCTTCTCCTTGGCAGTCATTACTTCCAAGGGATCCTGACCATTCAGCCTTCCCTGCCAAAATGAGTCAAGTTTCTTCTCCCATTCAAACCCTGATTTACCTTTTTCTTCATGCCCTGTTCCTTCTGCTCTCACATGCCTAAAACCCTTAGCCTCACTAGTCTCAATCATGCCATAATAATCTACACCATGAATCCGCCAAAGATATGTAATAAGTGTGTCCAGAAGCTCAACACCCTCTAAACCCTTAACAGATGTTAGGCCTCGTATAATTATTATAGGACCCACAGATCCACTATGAGTCTTATCATCATTTTTGCTGTGATCACTGCTGGATAAAATATTATCTTCAATCCCCTTTTCTAAGTCAAGTTTACGTACAAGGGCCTGAGCCTGTTGAATATCTGCTTGTATTCGTCTGGGTTCAGAACTGATAGGGTGAGACTTTGGAGCAGCTGAGAAATCATTTTCTTTATTAGATCCCCTACCATGTCTTCTTCGTTTACCTCCAGTGTCTGGTTCCTCCTCTGAATTTGGCTCGCTAGCTTGCCCTGATTTGCTGGATGAAGAGGTATTTAATCCGGGATTTCTGCGTTGATAGTAATACAAATTATGCATGATGGCCAAACAAAGAAACTCACGAGAGCAAGTGAAAGAGAGAGTAAGAGAACTTACAGGTCTAATGTTCCACTCTGCAGATCAAGCAAAAAATCCTTTGCCAGCTGGCGAGCACTTTCATTCCTCCTAAAGATGATGAACCAGACAAAACTCAATACAAATATGTCTTAATATGAATTTTAATCCACTTGCCTATATAGTTATCATCCAACGAAAGAAAAAAAAAACATCCATCAACATTAAGAGGAAAAAATGTTCAGTTCTTCATTAGACGGTAAGGTTGATATACACTCACCTTTCAATGACTGTAAGCAAATTTGTTGGATGATATTTATCTTTCAACCTACATCAAATAGTAAAACATATAATTGAAAGAACATCAGTACATTTGAACTTGAAGCAATATGATAATATTTACTTTTAATAGTAAGCATTTCCACAATGAACTACAAATTTTACAAGAGGAAAAAACACATACCACTCCTCATCCTTGTGAGCATTAAAATAAGCTTGTTTTTGGGTAGAAATGTATTCTGATTTGTATTCTTGATACCTAGAAAAATCAATTGCAAGTCATTTGTCAATGAACATACAATAAATTCTCATGATACTCAAATGATGAGTCTTGAACAAAAGATATTATTTTCCAGAACTTACCTACGTTCTGCTTCAGCCGGTAGAATATCATCCTCAAGCTCCTGAATGAATTGCTTATAGGACATCAACCCCTCTCTGGAACAACTCACAGATATCTTAATGTTAACATGTTTTCCCAGAAAGGTCTATTGTCAGACAGTAAATTAAGATAACATAGAATCATTAAACAAGAAATAACAGAATCATTGTTTTCACAAAGCGTTAATTTTGCTATTTAATGAGAAAACTCAAAGTTGAAGACACACTTAGGTATAGAAATATCATGAATACATATGGGATAATGAGCACAGAAAACAACTGTTCAATTGGTTGAAAGCAGAAAAATCAGACAGGAAATATGTGCTGGGCGCTCCTGAAGTTCAGGAAAGAATTTTGTTAAAGTTTCTTTTGCTGAAGCAACAGTTCATGCACCATTAGTTGAATAGGACAAGAATGTCAATTAAAATCAAAAACTGAAATTATAGTAGTACAACTTTTGTGAAGGAAATTCAAATTAAGGTTTTACATTGAGACATCACCAAAACCCAGCCAGTAACAAGGACATTAAGTGTTGAGCTGCTAGATATACTCAGTACCCACTCCCATCAACAACAATAAGCTCAGGAGACTGTTTTCTCCATTCAGACATCTATAAGGCTCTCATATATATTTGGCAGATGGATAGGTAGAATGGATACAATGTATTCATAAATGGGGTGCTGGAAATTTCATTTATTAATGGTAACAAAATATAGTTTTGCATGTGCCAAAAAAGCATGCAAAGTCAATGGCAGCACGTGGCAGCCTCTTTAATTTAACTTGGGGATTTCCCACAAACAGTACACAGTGAATTCAAATTATAAGTAAAAGGAGTTTTACAAATTTCTAAGAAAACTGTTCAATAAATTAGCTTTCACAAATTTCTACCCAAGCTTGTCCAAAAATTAGTTAATGCTTATATTGGATATTATCAGAGTTTAAGAGAGAGAGAGAGAGAGGAGAAGCCATTGAATCGATTGTGTATTCTGAATATATGTTTCTGATACAAGGAGGCTCTTTATATATATATATAGAGCAAGGTGATGACTCAGATCTGAGTCATCAACATAACAAAATCTCTAACAATACAACAGAAAAGTATAAGGAGAAATCTGATACAAACAGCAGTAGAGTAAAAATATTACATTTACACAAAAACGCTACTTTTAAGTGGCTTTATAATATTTGATTTACGAGTATATACTGTTTGCAGCCATAGGCTAAATAACAGAGATATGCAGTTAGGGGGTGTTTGGTTGAGGATAAATTTTTTGAATACTGGAAAAATGTAATTGATAGGGAAATGGTTGGAAATTGAGTTTGGTAGGAAAATGTAAAAAAAGTTGTTTGGTTGAAAAAAAAATTACTGGGCAAATTAGATAAGATTATAAAAGTCTATGTTTGGTGTGAGATAAAATATAGATGGGGACATGTGTTACAATTACAAAAATATCCCTCTTTTTACATTTTTTTAAATCACCTACCCTTTACCCTTCCTTCACCTTCCACGCCGCTTCAAGATGTGATTGGGGTAGGATTATAGGGATCAGCTAATTTTGCACAGCCACCATCCAAGTGGCAGAGCAATCAATTTCTCAGGGGAAAAAAAAAATCAAGCCTACCAAAATCCTAAACACCCCATTTGATCTCTTTCTCTTATTCAACCTCATCTGGAACATCCCATTGTACCTCATTCTCTCATCTGAACCCTAATGCAATGGTCCGTGCTTGGGGCAACTTCAATTTGTGGGTGGTTTGATTGGGTCCTGCTTGGGTTGGTTTGACTGTGGCTAATCTGGGTTGTGGCTGAACTCTTTCTCCTTCAATCTGTTACTGTTTTGATCTGGGTGGGTGGTTATTGGTTTGTCTTTGCCTATTGTGCTCTGTTTCAGTGTTTGGTTCTGTTTTGGTTGCTGGTGGTGGTGTGACAACGTCGTTCAGTTGCTGGTATCCGGTGCCGGTGCGGAGAGTGGTCGTGTATGTACAGCTGTCACCTTCCTTCAGATGTGATTTGGGCTCCAAGTTGAGGGTATGGTGGTCATGTGGTTAATCATCCATTTCTTCATTTAGGTAGATATCCTCAAATACCACATCTCAGATGGGAATCGGTTGCCTTGCATTTAAGCCAAATTGACATGCAAACTTGATGGATGGGGAACTGATTTCGCTGGAGAAATTTTTGAAAATCTTCAACCAAACATGGTGATTCATCTTTCCCACTTATCAGAATCCTATCTATCTGATAAGATACCTCCGACCAAACGCCCCCTTAGAACTTTTCCTTGCATATATCCTTTCATACAAGGGGTGTTTGGTAGAGGGTTTTTTTTTAGATTCCCGGGAAAGTAAAGGTGGTAATCCTATTTACCCACGTTTGGTATAAGATTTCTGAAAATTTTCCCAGAAATGTGATTTTCCAGGGATTTTTTTTAAAGCAAAATGTAAATTAAAATACCATCCAAGAATACCACCAAGAGAGTGGTATTTTTGGATTCCTGGGAAAATGGAAACTTCCGCACACAAAAACTGACGAAATTAACCCACACTGCTTTTGCTTCACATCTCATGAACAAACTCGTTTTTGCATTTCCCAGATCTCTTTCTTTCATTCATAGCAACAGCAGCAAAGTGGTATTTTTGGATTCCTGGGAAAATGGAAACTTCCGCACACAAAAACTGACGAAATTAACCCACACTGCTTTTGCTTCACATCCCATGAACAAACTCGTTTTTGCATTTCCCAGATCTCTTTCTTTCATTCATAGCAACAGCAGCGGAAGCAGAAGCTTCTAGAAACTCAAAAAGAGAAGGAATTCGAGATCTATGAAGCACCGATACCGACATGGCATTTTCGATACGTTCCCAATATGGGACGTTGCGTTACTTCAAAAATACTACTATTTCGATACATTCCGATATGTCTTAGTATTAAATAATATTTTTAATATATAGAATGTATTTCACATTATTTAAGTATTTGTTTATTTACTTAATGAGTATAAAATATGAAAATTAAACAGCACCCATTATTTACATTCACAGCATGTATTTGCTTATTTTAATTTACTGCATTATTTATTTAGTTTTATTATAATTACTTGTCTTTTTAATTTTATGATATTTTACCACAACAAATAATTGCTTAAAAGAAACTAACAGTCCAAGATTAATGGGCTTAGTGTACCAAGCCCACCAAAACAAACTACATGGACAAAACTTGCTTGGGCTCTTTCTTTTAAGAAAAATATTGACATCACTAAACCTAATCTTTACTTTCTTGAAAACCTACAGCATCTCAAGCGGTGGCTAGTTTTAGGAAAGGAAGATAAAAAAAAAACAGTGGTGATGTGTTGCAGCAGGAAGCTGAAGAAGACCAGCAGACTAGCAAGATGGCGGGTGCAGAGCTCTGGTTCGTGAACGACACGGAGGAGCTCGAGGTGGGTTTGCGGTGGTGTGACGTGGCAGTTGGCTACTGGTCCGCGATTGGAAACGAGATTTGACTGTGTCGAAATTTTGTTGACCAATCGATACGGCAAAATGGATATCGGAAGCGTATCCGTCTGGGACGCGTGTCCGATACGTTGGAAAAAAAATTTAGACGTGTCGGTGCTTCATAGTTCAAGATGGGTTGCAGAAGCAGGGTTATGAGAAAATGGGTTGCAGAAGCTTCTTTCTCTCTCTCTCTTTCCTCTGCATTGATTTCATTTGAAGCTCAAATGGGTTATGAGAATTTCATATTTTGCCCAATTCCCATGACCCTGCTTCAATAATAATGTGTAATTGTCATCTCGGTTGTCTTTTTTTTTTTGCTCTTCTTTTTTTGTTTCTGTTTCTTTCACTGTGGTAATAGTAACATGTTTGCTCAAACATGAATCATGGTTCCTAAGACAGTTGATAGTTTTTGGCTGTTATTCATTTTGTGTTGCTCCTATTAGCTGAGAAAATTTTAAGAATTGAATTAGTGATTCGTTCACCCAACGAACAGCCATGTAAATCGTGCTTGAAAGAAAAGAATTTAAGGTAGGGTTATTTATGTAAAATCATCCCACATTCCCAGTAACATTTGACAATTAACCAACATGGAATCAGGAAACTTAAACCAATATTTCCAGTAAACATTTGGTTACATTCTCAAAAAATTTACTTTCCCACCATATACCTGGGAATCATGATTCTCGGAAACAAAAATTTATCCTCTACCAAAAGTCCCGTATAAGTTCAAGTAAAGTGAAAATCTAAGTATGTCCACAAAATTTTACAAGGCTAAATCAGAGAATGAAAAGTCTACAGTAGAGATATTGTAACATATGAAACATCCAAACATAAGGGGGGTGTTTGATTTGTTTTATGTATTAGTATTCAGTTGATATGTTTTCACTATTTATAACAAAAATGCCACCTTGTTTTGATTCTATTTCCTTTTTCAAATTTTTGTAAAGGAAATAAAGAAAAGAAAATATTGTTTTTACTATTTATATATATGCAACATTAACTCAGAACATCCATAATCTCAACAGAGATATCATCTTTGCCTTGTCTAGTTGTAGCAGTAAGGTGCATCTTCAATTGAAGCCACCCTTCCAGATGTGAAGTTAACATGTTCCCAAATTATTTAAAAACTCCTCAACAGCATAGACCTATAAAGCTAGTGTCCTAAAAGGTTTATTGAATTATATTGGCATGTTTGCCATATTTCCTTACTCAAATACCTTCCCAGTGATAAAATTCCTTGTTTATGTTGGACAAGAAACAACAAACAGAGCAGGTAAAATTTATTGTTCGGACAAAAAAATTATAAAGCTAACCTTTGTGCACCGCCACTTGGCAAGTCTGAATAACCACGATTGGGTTCCATATCTGCAAAAGGTAAGTACAAAAAACATATGAACATATAAATAGTAAGTTGTCTTTATCCAAAAAAAAAATGTTGACACTTGAATCTTGATACCACGTAAGAGTTAGGATGTACTGTTCTTCAGTTAAGTGGACAAAAAAGTGTTCAACATTTATACAAAAAAATTAGGAATTTAACAAAAAAACTGAAAGAGAGAGGAAGACAAATTTTTTTATGGCCAAGTCCGTTTCACTTGATTAGTGTAGAATAGTTTTATAGATGTCATTAAATAACAAAAAAGAATTACAATCTACAATAAAATGGATAAAGTTAAAATCAAGGGAAACGAAAAAGTAAAAGGGTGTTTGGTTTGTTTTCTGTTTTAATTTACTTCACTAGAAAGGTTGTGTACTTTGAACAAGGATGAAGGAATGGGCGCACAAAAAAAAAAGACATTATCACTCAATGGAACAGATCCAGTGCAAATTACAATTACATTGTCAAATTAAATTATAAAAAGGATTGTAACATTGCCACTTAACAATACAGTCTGAAACACAAAAGGCTGCAATGAATAAATGTACTTATGCCTTTGGTTATGGTAAACTACAACCCATTAATACTCATAACCTATGAAACACCGACACTTCAAAAATCCCGATGTATCGTGTCCGACACTTCTCGACACTCGAACGCGCGTTGTAGAAACTCAAAAAAAGGTTCAAAGGTTGCATTGTGTTTCTAGTTCTAACTATTAGATTTGTTGGATTACTATTACCATTTTATTGAATTTAATATAAATATTTGTGATATCTTATGTTTCTTTGCAAAATTAATGGGTATTATAAGTTTAGCTTTATTTTTTTGTTAAAGTATTGAATATTAAATATAATATATGCAACATAAATTAAAAATATTATTTAATATTAAAACGTGTCCTAACGTGTCGAAATCTAACATTTTTTTGAATTAACGTATCGGAGTACCGTGTCGTGTAGTGTCTGCGTCCCATGTCGGTATCGGTGCTACATAGCTCATAACAGCATCTTATCCAGACCATAACTACTGATTATAGAGTAGTAAACAATAATCATGCATTTATTACAAGTTTATAACCAAACATGAGCAAAACCAATCAAAGTCCAAACATATATTAAACACAATAGATACAGGTTTGCTAATTAGGGGTAGAATCAAGCCAAGCTAAGCCTAAATACATATTCGAGCATAGATGGGATCATGTTTTCTTAAATTCAAGATCAATCCCAATTCAAATTAGAATTTTAAAATATTATTTTAATTTATTTAAAAAAATTATATTAATACAATTTTTTAATTAGTTTTTTATAGTTATGATACCATAACACATAATAAATTTTAATACAAATAAAATTAATCAGACTCGAACTAAGCTTATCAAGCACCAGCAACGGATGTTAAATTTCAGCTTAGGTATATAATTGAGCCCTATAATGTGTTCAAACAAGACATTTTCAAGCTTTAATCGAACGCTTATCAAGCTTCTCATTTCGACAGCTACCCCTCTTTGTTACCAATAAAATCAGGGTAGTTAATTCTCCGGTTCGAGGTGGCTGTGCCAAATAATGTGGCCTCCCCTAGATGAGCCACAGCTTCGAATTGTATCAAATAGCGACAACTACATCATCAGGCAGGTAAAAAAAAACTCCAATTAGCCCCCATTTCTGTGTGCCCCACTGATATGACCCCTCCATTGAGGATGCATACTAGAAAGAGAAACAGAAGATTAGTGGCACAGGCTGAGTCAGAAACTAGGTGGTTAGTGGCATGGAATGTAACGTTGCTAGGGATAAATAGTGGTCTGCAAGCAAGACACATTTCATAACTTTGGTCGTATTGGGAATCTGGGACTAGAAACTTGGGAGAGATCTCAGAGCCTCTTGAATTGCTCTGAATCTGTGTTACTATTCTTTGTTGTTCTTTGCTTTCATTATCATTTCCATTGCTATGTTTTACTTTTTGTAAGCTTACGTAGCTGATTTCATTTTGGATCAGCTTTTATCAATACAACCTTCCATATTCGATTTCTATTTTCATTTATCAATTCTTGGATCCTAACACCCACCTAGCTTTCTTTGGTTTTTTTATCATTTCCGTCAAGTTCCCCAACTCCCCTTAGGGTTCGAGGGAAAGCCTCCCGAACTCCCACTCCCCTTTTGTACGTGAAATACACTGTCTCCACTCTCCAGTCATTGTCCATCACCTCCCGTCGTCACCATCCAAAACAGTCCCGTCCATCACCGGCTCTCCCACCTCTGCTCTGTTCTTTTTGCTTTTTGTTGTGTAATTTGCAATTCACAGCCCTCTCTTTTTTACTTCCATGACAGTTCTCATTACTTTGGCAGCCATTACTATTGCTTTAAGTTCCTTAACTTTTTTAATATCAAAACGTGTCATAACGTGTCGAAATCTAACATTTTTTAGAATTAACGTATTAAAATCTAGCATTTTTTAGAATTAACGTGTCGTGTTGTGTCCCGTGTCGGTGTCAGTGTAACATAGATCTTAAGTAAACGCCCATTTGCTATGGGTTTTTGGGATTGACAACTATGATTAAGGGCCTGTTTGTTTGAACTTTTTTAGAGAAAAAAAAACACTTTTAATTAAAAAATGTTTAATTTTTTTATAATGATTAGATAAGTTTTATTAAAAAGAAAAAACCTCAAAATAAGCTAACAAATAGTAGCTTCTGAAAAAATAAAAGGTACGTCATAAAAGCACTTTTTTCAATGCTGAAACAAACTAAGTAATAGCATTACCATATTTAACACACCCCACATGTACAACATGCAATGAAGAAACCATGAAATCTAAGAGTAGTAAACTCGTGAACTATTACGCAAATATACTTTTGTGTTGAAAAGCAAGAGATAATGAGTATAACAATTCAGTTAAAAAATAATGATAAGAATATAATTAATTCTACAGATAAAATGGGGGGTATAGGAAAAACCCAAGTTATTAGCAACTATAAACATACCAGAAATCCCATTTTGATATCCCCCTGCAGAACGATGTCCAAACCTGCCATAAGACTTCTCATCTACATAACCAAGTCGTCCACCCACTCCCCGATCGTAACCGCCATAATAATCATATCCAAGTCTGCTGTAATCAGATAAGGAGGTGAAGTAAGAAATATCAGATTTGGAAAAAGCATGATGTACAACTTAAGGTACTAAAGGGAGGAAACAGAATTAAAGGAACTCAATTCAACTAGCAAAGAAAAACATAAACTATGATTGCACTAACAGAAGAAAAACCCAATTCCAATAAATCCCAGATTTCTGACAAGGCACCATTAGGAAACAAATAATCTCTCCTCTTCTACATGGTGAGACTATTGCTGGTTAGAAACAAGAATGACAACATCAAATAAAACATGAAAAGCACTTCAAATCATTTTCCAGAGTCTTCTCATAGTGACAGAAACCCCCTAATTCAGAGGAATAAAGACAGTTAGTTAGTTGGATGATATTCCAGCAGAAGTACGGAACTAAAGTAGAAGTTAGTTAGAGGAAAAGGGTGAGAAGTTGTACGAATAAAAGGGAGTGAGGAAAGAAGAAATGGTAGAGAATTAGTACAGAAAGTAGAGATGGCTAGGGTTCTTGTTCCCTGGAGTTGAGAGACAGAGGGAAACCTCCATTGTATTCAATTTTCCATCATCGTCTACCTATTCAGATCCTGGGAAGAGGCTATAAGAAAAAGGATTCAATCAACATCCAATATCCAATTTCTTATCTGGTATTTCCTAAATCTTGAACCAGTTTCTACCACATAGTTCCTACGGGAAACAGGTTTAAGCTACAAACACCTAACTCTAAAGTAAAATCCTCAGGTTTTTTTCTCAACCTAAAATCACATCAAGTAGCTAATCTATTAATTCAATTCCTATAATCGCACAACGAGAACAAATTCATTCTAGCTGTTACCATTTCACGCGTTGAACCAAAACTAAAACCCGAAAAAGCATGCATCACCTGTCATCGGGTCCGTAACCGCCGCGTGGACTGCCCCTCCTAGGCCGCTTGTAAGGCGGAGGCGAGCGCCGCAACGCTGGAGAATAACGCCGGTCGCGATGGGAAGGGCTCGGGCTGCGGCGGCGCTTGAAGTCCCGGTCTCTGTCTCTGTCCCTCGGCGGGGGCGGTGGCGGCGACATGTTCCTGTCTCTGTCGTAGTAATCGGCGCCGCCTCCTCCGCGGCGGTTCGGAGGTCGATCGTAATCCCTATCGTCCCTCCTGTCCCTGGAATCCCTGTCCCTCCTCCGGAACGAGGAATGCGGCGGCGGAGGGAGATCGTCATCGACGGCGGAAGAAGAAGGAAGTGGCGGCGGAGGAGGAGGAGGAGGGGGAGCGGAAGAGGATGGAGATTTGTCGAGAGAATCAGGGGGCATGTTAATAACCTCTGCCATGGAAATTGGAAAACCCTAACAGACCCAGAAAAAGAGAGAAACAAAGTGATGTGAATATGAGGAAGTGAGTGTTGATTCTTGTGTTTGTGTTGTGTTCTCAGATTTTCTCGGAAACCTGATTCGGGTTTCACACTGATTTACGGACACTTTTCACGGCTATTTTGTTGAACTCTCAAGATTGATGTAAAATTATTTAAGATAAGTTAATTAATGTTAGATGTTTGTGATTTTAAATGAAATAAATTATGTAATTTTAAGAGAAATAGGAATTAAAATGAAAATTATATGAGAGAAAGTGGTTGATTTTTTTTAATTTAAATCTTAAATAAAAAATTATTTTTATGTCTATCTCTCTTAAAATGACATAACTTTATGTTATTTAAAATGACAAATATTTTTTTCCTAATAATATTATAATTAGATTTACATTTAGTTAGAATTTATTTTAAATTAGTTATGGGATAGGATATCGTGACAACCAAATAATGTTACTAGCAATGTTACTACCACATCTTAACCGTTAATTTCCACCAATCAACGGTTATCATTTATTGCGAATTAATAATTAATTAAGGATCTGGATCCTCTGATGTGAAAAATCACATGACATGGTAAAGTGGGAAATCATAACCATACAAAGGTGGATCAATGGTAATAAAAGAGGAGAGGGAAAAAATAGTAAAATAGGTAGTTATAAAATCATAACCATTGATTTAACTTTGTATGGTTGTGATCTTCTCACATGACCATGTCATGTTTTTCTCACATCAGAAGATCCATTTCCATTAATTAATGAGTTTGATTTGAAAAATGATAACCGTTATTGGCGGAAATCAACGGTTAAGATGTAGTAGTAACATTATTTGGTTGTCACAAGATCATATCTCATTAGTTATTATCTAATCTATTCTAGTTTTTTTTTTTAATTTGAAAATTTTAACATTTTTACAAACTATTAAAATAAATGAAAGGGAAATATTTTTATCATGTTACATGAGAAATCTTATCTCCTATTACACACATCGAAATTTGAGCCAACATTTCTTTTTCTTTTTTTTAATTACGAGACCCACCTAATTATGTCCCTACATAAAATAATATATCTCATATAACATGAGAAAAACATTACATGAGAAAAACATTGTCCATGAATGAATGATCCTATATTTATATCGTACCCAAAAAAGTATCATCAGATCTAGCAGAAGCACTGTTGTAAAACTCAGTCCGACCCAGTTGGGTCGATCTGAAATCTGATGAATCAGTCATTGGATCTGTTCTGTCCTCGAGACAGAGATGTCTAGCCCAGTCAGGCTAGTACGTTAATATTGGATCTGATGCCCTCTCCAAGGTATCTATGAGGGAGATACCTTTGAGTCAAGGAGATCACTGTGCACAGAATACTATAATGGCGTTAGCCAATGGGGTGTGTGTGCGCGCAGTGACAACATAACAATGAGAGAGAATGTGTGTACCTTTAGGGTTTTCCCTGGTATTTATAGAGGTTACCTGTAGATAGTTTGGATAGCTATGCTGACACATTAAGATTAGTAGGATTTGATTATCATCAATCCATATCTTGGATTGCCCCTTGTTGGACTTACTATTTAATGGGCCCATCATATGGGTCCATAACAGTTGCCCCTCAGCCGGGCTACCTGGGTATCCGGGTAGTCGGGATGAACCTATGAGTGCCTTTTTCCCAGTTGTTAACTCCCGAATGTGTTTGCGCTTTTGTAGACTTGCACGCTCTTCTGACGAGCGAATTCTTTTTTCTCACGGGATGTTCTTTGCCCCTCTTATGCCGACGAGTCGAGTATCAACCAGGTGGGATATTTTGGGTACCTTGCAATGTTTGAACTAGGTACAATGTCGATCTGTTTGGTTGCCTCCCAATGTCGGCAGACACGTTGCTTTCGGGTTCTCATCTTCCCTATGTGCAGCGTCGTTTTTCTTCGTTTTGCCTTGCTGGTTGAGCATCAACCATATTGCTATTTTGAGTGAGGAATACGCTTGAGTTGTTTGAGCCTACTTGCGGATTGCCCCCAAGCGGTATTCCTGATCTCAGAATGCATCTGCATATTGATTTGGTCAACGGTTGTGTACGATCCCGTCGGTATTTTCATGAAGAACCTGCGTCGACATTGTACCCGGGTTACAAGGGCATGTATGTATGCCTACTGCTTCCTTGTGTAGCCGGGTAGAAGCTATGCTGAAATAACCTTGAGTTGATTATTACCCCAGCATCAGCTCCAAACTCGGTGAACAACTGTATGTTCATACACGTGTTGTCTCATATGTAGGTTTGTGAACGATGATCATTGCGTTGTGCCACGTGTTCCAGCCCGCGTACTATAGGGTGCCGCGGCCGTTCCTATGCTGTCATTGCGTTTCGTGCGCATTTATTGCAGCATCGCTTCAGCTGTCTTATCATCAAAATTTTATTTATTTATATATATATATATATATATATATATATTATTATTTTTTTGTGAGGTGGCAGTTTTGCCCTCGCCCTTTAGCCTCCTCTGCGCTGTGATTTTTGCGCTTGATGATTGCGGTTTCCATCCACGATCGTGGCAGTTATAAGTTGAGGGTGAAAGTACTTAAATAACCCTGACCTTTGCTATTCATACTCCAGTAGTCGTTTGCTTGGCTATATAAGCCATCTTCCCCTCTCACCTGCTTTTGTTTAGCTTTTGAGCATCATGCACCAGCATTAGTTTTTTGTTTTCGTGTGCGTGTTTTCTGAGTTTTGTGCCCCATTTCTGCTTGGGTTTTTCGTCTTCCTTTAACAGGTATTTGCACATATTTGTAGTTTTTTGTCGATTCTGTTGTGAGTCTACACTTGAACATTTTGTCTTACTAGTAAGTGTTTTTTTTCGTTGAAGATGTACATGTTGCATCGTCGATTTTTGCTATTTTTCCAGAACCTGTAAAAAACTTCCATAGGGTCATATTTGCAGCAGTTGTATGTTCCCTCTTGTCGTGCGGATGATCATCATCTTGCTCTTCTCCTCCTCCTTTTGCTATTTGACATTTAGTATTTTTCAATTTTTGACCAAATGAGGGGAAAAAACCCTTTTCCTTCAGCTTTGTGTTTTAAAGGGCAGAGGGAGGAAAACCCTGATTTTTTCAAAAAGATTCCTCCAGGTGCTCATTTTTGGCTTTGGGGGATTCCCAGGACTAAAGAAGAAGAGCAAGAGGCTATGCTTCGAGGCTGCCGTGGTGGTAGATCTCGGCGAAGGGCCGAGGTGTCGAATATGGAGTTAGGGTCTCAGCGGGGTAGAGGTTGTTCTTCCCGGAGTAAGTGCCTCAGAAAAAGTAGTCCTTCAGTTCCATGTTCTCTACCCAAGACCACCTCAGGTTCACGTTCCAACATCCCTGCTTTGCCCTATCTTTCCTCTGTCTCAGGAGGTGTCCCATGTTATTCTTGCGTCTACCTTAGTTCTAAGCTTGTCGAGCAAGGATGTGACTCGTTGGCCGAGTCCACTTTGGAAAGTTGCCAGCATGGAAATTTTGTTGGATCGAAGTCGGCATCTGGTGGGGCCAATGATCCGATTACTCTTTCCGACGTGCCAAGCTCTTCATCTTCTAGTGACTCATCGTCTGCTAGTATTTTTGATGCAGGTATAACCATTCTTTCCTTCTGATTTAAACTTTCTTGTTTTTCTAGGCATATATGGCATCTCCCCCTCGAGAGGTAGTAGAGGAATCTGGTTCTGCCGAGTCACGTTTTGGGCCTTCGCCATCCTCATTGACATCCCAGTTTCCCTGGGTGACTCATGAGGTTTTGAATACACGTCCGAGCTTTCTGCGGAAGACGTGTCTAGACTTTCAGTTGGGTTGGTTGAAAACTTTGACATTGTAGCCCTTGTAGAAGACGAACACGTATGTTCTGGTGGGACTGAAGAGGGTCCTTGCTTCTTTTTCTTCTACCGAGATTTCATTACTCAACTTGGAATCCGATTTTCATTGACCGAATTTCAAATAGAGATACTCAATCATCTTCAAATATGCCCTACACAACTCCATCCCAACGGGTGTGGTTTCGTTAAGGCCTTTGAGCGGTTTTGTGCCTACCTTGTTCTTCGCCCTTCCGTTATGGTTTTCTTTTTCTTCTTTCAAGTCATCTCTTGCCGAACTGGTCGCGAACCACCAGAACTGAAAGGTTGGATTACTGTCTGTGGTGTTCCTGGCCGTAGACTCTTTAAGGTCTATACAGAGTCCTTTAAGGGTTTTAAAAACAAGTTCTTTAAGGTGTGTGCGCATCCCGGTAAGGAGGTATGGTTTCTCCAATACTGTGGCACGAAGGAGGTAGAGGGAAAATTTCTCTTATGTTGGTCACCCGATCATTTTCATTTTCCTCCTTCCAGCTACCGCTTTAAAGAATCCCAGTTAGACTGCAATGATATTAATACCGTGATCACCATCGGTACATATCTTCAGACGCATCAACATGCTAGCGTTGCGTCTCTTATTTATAAATCTCAAGAGGAGTTTGATGCCAAATTAAGTATGTCTGATTGCTATATTGAAATGTTTTATACTCCGCTTAACAACTGATTTCATTATTTTGCTTTATTTTGTTTGCTTTTCAGTTCCCCAAATGGAAAAGCAACCAAACACTCCTCCAAGTTGGTTGGCCGCTTTGACCAAAGGAAAGAACGAGTCTACCTCCGGGTTGTTGCAGAAAGATATTTCCCCTGGGGTGGGGAAAAAGAGGAAGGTGTCCGAGCTGAATCCGCCCAAGGATGTTGTTAACAAGTCAAAAGCCAAGGTGACAGAAAAAGGGGAAGTTGGGAACAAAGGCAAGGAGATCCCTACCAAAAATGTTCCGTTATCCCCTCCTCGGCAAGTGATGGAACCCCCTCCTCCTACTTCGGGTTCTGGTTTGGCCAAGCATGCCGTATGACAATCTGGGATGTTTGATGCTATTCGAGAGGCAGTTTGTCTGCCTGAGTCTTTCTCCAGTGCAAAGACCTTCACAACTGAAGAAATCAAGGTACTGGATGATCTGGAGCTTAGTGGCCTGAAGTTGTCTGGGTTAACGAGATCATTACGTTTGTTGAAGCGTAAGTATCTTCGTTCCCTTGATGAAGCTGCTGCCTCTCGGGAAGAAAAAGCAAAGACTGTTGCCGAGTTGATCAAGGCGAAAGAAGATTTTTCATCGATGAAGGAGAAATATACCCAAAGTTCGTCTGACTTGGGAAAGGCAAAAACATCCTTGACGCAACTTCAACGCGATCATGAGAAGCTTCAATATCTTCATGCCAGCAACAACAAGAGTTTGAGTGATTTCAAAATCATGTATGAGAAGGCAGAGGGGGAAATGAAGTTAGCACAGGACAATTTGAAGGAAGCCAGGGTCCAGTTGAGTGAAGCTCAGGACAAAGCTCAACTCTACCGGGGTGAACTTGAAAAGTCTATCACTGGTTCCTGTTACAATGCATTAAGCCAACTGCAAATTCTGAACCCAGATTTGCTTTTGAATGTGGTTGGCCTAAGCCCTCGTGCCTATGTTGTTGATGGCCAAATCATGTTTCCAGCGATCGCCTCCCCTTCCCGTGTTTCGGTTTCACAATCTGAGAAAGTTGCTGCCGTCGAGGATGGTGAGGAGGCTACCAACCAATTCGGCAAGGAGGTTGTGGTGCTAGAAGATCATCCCGCCAACCCGACGAAATGAAGAGCCGGAATGCCGGTTGGATTTGTAATTTGTTGGGATCCTTTGGGTCCCTTTTTGGTTTATCATGAATATTGCCGGTTTTATTCCGGTTTGAATTTTGTTTCCTAGACATACAACTTCGTGTTTGAATGCCTTACTTTAAGATATGTCGTTTAGCATTTCTTGATTCCGAATTCGCCATAGATGCATTTATCTAGGTAGTTGATTTGTCAGAATCTAGTATGTCGTTGCAATAATGCCTTTGCTTAGGCAACTTTACGAGGTGGCCACACCCGGATCTGCCCCCAGCATTAGGAATTCCTAAGTGGACGAGTTACAAATCCGAGTTACATAGATATACTTCACCTTCGTACTTGATAAGTGATACACCAATGTTGCATTATTTTTCACTATTTTTTGGGTGAAATGTTCATCCCAATTTGTTGTCGTAAACTCGTGCATCATACGAGTTTTTTAATTCATGACTTGGCCGAGGTCAAAGCATCGTACGGATTCCGCTTTATGTCAATTCGATGACACATGTTTGTTTAACTTACTCATTCTGGTAAGCTTGCATATGTAATGGGCCTTGCCTTTTGACTTAGCCATTTAATTTGAATTTCGTAACTCAATTTATCTAAGGTAAAAACAACAATGCCATCTGCCACTTTTTGGTATCATGACCAAAATAGTGGCATTTTGACTTGATCAGAGTCATTATTGAAAATTGTATTTGTACCTCGGATTTAATATTGATATATCAAAGATAGACAAGAAAAATTCCTCATTTATTGATATCAAATTACGAATGACATGAATTTGCCGGCATATTCGGGTTTTATCAAACCCCTAGTAGAGGAAAGAAAAGTTGCATTTTGATATACTTAAGCGGAGGAATGCAGATTTAGCTGTAGTACGTCTTCAGCTTATCTGCATTCCAGGTCCGCTTAACTTCTCTGCCTTCAACTGTCTCCAAGATGTAAGCTCTTTTTCCGAGTTTTTCTTTAACCCGGTAAGGTTCTTCCCAATTTGCAGCTAGCTTTCCATCTCTGGCATTCTTGTTGCCAATATCAGCTCTCCTGAGCACCAAGTCATTCTTTTCAAAATTCCTTGGTCTCACTTTCTTATTATACTTTGCTGCAGTCTGTTGTTTCGCCATCATATTCCGGCAGTGAGCATAACTTCATCTACAAGGTCTAATTCTTCAATAAGCATTCTACTGTTCTGTTGTTCGCCTTGTTCAAGACTATTCAGTCTTCTCCAGGAGGGTTCTCCAATCTCCACCGAGATCAAGGCTTCACATCCATACGTTAGCCTATAAGGGGTTTCTCCAGTTGCAGTTTGGGTACTAGTTCTGTAACCCCACAAGACAAAGTATAACTGGTGAACCCAGCTTTCTTTCGCTGCAAATATTCGTTTTCTGAGACCCTCCACAATCACTTTGTTGGCCGCTTCGGCCTGCCCATTCGACTGTGGGTGCACCACAGATGCGAAACGATGG